>NC_141990.1:139428179-139725679 GCF_049901715.1 Pseudonaja textilis | reverse complement strand
TTATAGCCGCTCTTTGGCAAGGTTATAACATGATTTTCTTAACCTTAATTAAAACAAGAGATACCCGAGTTCCACAATAAGAAAAAGTGGACTAGTTACAGACCAAAATAAATAGGATTCTTAATGAATCCTAGTTTCAATTCAGTTGTTTTTTTTTTCCCCTTGTTGCATAATTCATCCTGTCTTTATCTTTCCATCCCATTTTATTAGTCCCACATTAGGAATAGCGAAAAGGGATGGACTCTGTTCGTACATCCTGCTAAGCAATTGTTTGTGTAATACAACAAACAAAAGCAAATTATAGCTTAGTATAATGCATGAACTGGGCCATTATGTTCATCCATGGGGAACAAGAGAACAGTTTCTCCATGGTGATATGCATATTTTTTTCACACATATTCTGCCATTAGATTAATTTACCCCTCTGGCAATAATGATATAATCTAAATTTAGTTCTGAGCTCAGCCATTCTAGGAGATCTTAAAGGCATCCTAACCTATTGTATTTGGAGGTTAATCCTAAACTAATTAAAATGGGTGGTAAGTTCAGATTTTGGAATTAGAAGACTTGGTCTCTGCAATATAAAAAAATACAGATCTGCCTTCTTCATTTGGATAGTGTTGAATAAAATGATTGATCTCATAACCAAGCAGTGAATCCTCTCTTACAATGAAATCCAAATGTGAGCTTCTAAAAAGGATATTTTTTTTTGTTCTGTATTCTGAACAGTAACCTTTAAACGTTCTCCAGATATGCACACAGGTAGCCTTCACTTACCAACAGCCTTGTTTAGTGATTGTTCACAATTATAACGCCGTTGAAAGAGTAATTTTATCACCAGTTCTTGCACTTGCAACCTGCTCAGTGGCTCTGCAGCCGCATGATCAATATATTTGGGCATTTTGTAACTGGTGGGCATTTACAATTGTCGCAGTGTTTCATATCACACAATTAGCATTGGTGATTTTCCCATCTGGCTTGCGATGCGTAGTTGATAGAAATCAACAGTAAAATTGGAAGTCACCGAAAGGCGATGTCTTGCTTTTCGCAACCATGGTGACTTGTTTAATAACTGAAGGGGAACTGAGATCATCAATCAGTTGGGGTCAGATGTTTTGGTTAGTGACCATAGTGCTTAACAATAGAGTTGCTAATCCCAATGGTAGTTGCTAAGCATGGACTACTTGAATAAAGCAGGACTATTTCTCCTTTGTTGCTTTTCTTTAAACTTTCACAGCATATGGAATTATAGTATACATTTGAAAAATGACCACTCATTTGCATAGAAGCTTATTCCCAAAATGAATTAGCGGACTGGCTTATGTGCCTAGGCCTGCAGCTTTTATATTACAAATGTTTCCTGAGATGTTGAAGAAAGCAAGCTGATATAGGGGGCGTCCTTTGATATGTGAAGTGGGTTGACAGCACTACACAGGATGAGCAGCTTTGATTTATATTTTACATTTTACACTATTGCCTAACAATTTTGCTGGCTGTTGTTCAGTGTTTCTTTTTAGTGTTTTCACCATTGTATTTTCTGTACGGTTAAAGGGCAGCATGATGAGATAGAATTTGCAAGTCTTGGAAAAATCTCCCCTTCCTGTTGCCACCAAATGGCCACTCCTGTCTGTCCTGGGAAAAACAAAAAACAGGAATTTAAAGCCCAACAGAAAGATACAAGAAAGAGGTATTGGGGGAGGGATTCCCCCCCCCCCCAGACTGTTGTTACCAAAACTGAGAAAGTGAAAGAAACGCTATTATTCATAAACAGAGCTGAAAGGGATAAGTAATGTGTGGCCCTCCAGGAACTGCTGCACTACAAAAATTAAAGAGGTATGTCAGAAATGTGTAGTATTGCCACAGCTTCCTCAGGACTGGGGATTTTAAAAATTCATTTGTTGCATGACTCCAAAACCAGGGACATGCCTGTTCACATGACATTTGAAATAGGTTCATCCCACCCTTTCCCCCCACCCATAGACCAACATGGTAGATTATGATCTGTAGCCTTTAATGAAGAGGCCTTTACAGAGGACAATTAGCCAACAGTCTTAGAACTGTTAAATCCAAGTCAAAATGTAATTGGGAAGGGCGTTTTGTGGAGCAAAAACTTTTCCATGAGTTAACTTCAAAATTACTGCTTTCAACAATTAAGAGTCTTGATTTATATATATTTTTTTAATTGTTTAAGCTGTAGGTCAAACATTCAGTTAAAATAAGCCCATGGAAATTTGCCTTTTGTTGTACACAGGCTTATCTTTTCCCCCATTGTATTATTTCAGAGTTTTCTGTTTAAGTAATAAAGCTTCTAATCTTCTTTGCAGCAATATCTACAGGCAGAGGAACAATTGTGGAAAGACTCAGCATTAATAGATCAGCAGCTTAGGGCAAACCAGCCATTCATCAAATATAAATAACAACTCTGATTGGATATATAATTCTAATTTCAACACCTCCAATTTTATTTTAAATAACAACAGTGGAATTACTTATTATTGTGCATTTGACATCTTTGGGCTTAATATCACTGTCCAATCATTACATAAAGTTATAGCCATCAAAATACCATCCTAAGACTTAGTAAGTTATGCATAATTACATATGCACTTTGAGCTTCTTGGAAAACTTTGAAAGTTATGTGTGGTCTTTCTGCAGATTTTTTTTTTTTTTTTTGCATTTAACCTAGACTGACTGAAATCAGCAGGGCCTGAGCTAGTAAACTTAAGTCCTATTTGTTTCAGTGGAGCTGTTGATTTATGGCTAATTCTAGATCCACCCACTGCTTCTATTTCACTTCCTATGAAATTTAATCAATCTTTGGTGATTTTGTTAAATAGTAAGAAGGTAGGTAGATTTTACAAGTTAGAATAACAGAACATATTATAGTAGCAGAATTGACTGGGAATTCTGAAAAACCAGAAACCCAAACGTTCTAGGTTTGAGAAACCTGTGCTATAGCAATTAAAGCAAAATTAAAGCGGCAAGATAATTCCACATGTAGAATTAAGAATTTCCTTCTGTTTTCATGACACATTTACTTTATTACTATCTGGCACATAAAGACGAGCTGCACAATTCTGACTTTGAAATGAATTAAAACGTCTGTGTGTGTTTGTGTTTGTTACATCTATATCCATCCTTTTCACTATAAATCAGGATAATGAATCACAAAATAATGTTTCAATGTCAGAGTCAAAACATCAATATGCATGTCATTGAGTCAGTTTCTACCATGAAAAAAAAAAAATAACCCAGCAACAAATGTGTCAATTTCAGCAGAAAGGTGGAAAATCTACTTGCTCTGGAACTCTTGAAAAATTAGGGTTACAATATGCAAGTAGGATTGCCATTATTATATTTAAAGAAAGCAGGGGAAAGAGAAAAAAACTGTCCCAAAAGGGCAAAAAAGAAAAAAAAAGAGGGAAAGAAATGTTGTGCAAGATGCTGTTGATGATTTACGAATTTTCCATTCAGGCTGATTGAAGGAAGCTGTATACTTGACCAAAAAAAATACAAAAACAACATGAATTTAGCTATCCTTTAATCAAATTCCAGGATGGCAGCACCTCCTGAAATAGCTAACAATATATTAATTATTCACTGCTGGGGATGCACAATGCCTCTCATATAGCAGTTCTTCCCTGAGAAAAGAGTTTGGATATTCATGTAACAGAATAGTAAAAACTGTGTGCTTCTTGTGTTACACGCTAACCACCTGAACAGACTCATCCTGGTACATTTATTAAAGCAACAAAACAACCTTTTATTCAAATTTCAGTGGCAACACATGTCTAAAACAGCTCTCATATGCAAATTATACCACGAAAGTAAGTATTCTGCATAATTTCCCATTGCAAGAACTGTCAAATATTTTTGGTTATTTTGCACAAAAAGATGTTCTTTTTTTGCTTGTTCCCGTTTATGAAAATTAATGCAAGGTCTCCACCTGCTGGCTCTGTGTACCAGCATCCAAATGGGGTTACTTTTTTTCTTCTTTTCACACTCACTGTATCTCATGACATCCATCCCCAAGTAGAGAAAATTGGGTTATTTCTGTGAGTCTATATATTTCTGTGAGCCTTTATATTATCAAGCTGAAGCATGTCCACCCTATACAGATTGTATACAGTAAATGTCCACAATCAGGCTGTAGCATACTGTACATACTTTAAGATGCCAAGTGAACTTGGAGCTCTATGTTCTTAACAAGGCAGAGCAAAAGATACCCATTAGCAATAGTATGAGCTTCAGAATTTAGGAGGGCATTTCCTAACAACAGAAATAGTATTTAAGACGTTCTTCTGCATTTAGCTTGCAGAGTTTTGGATCTGACTGGAAGACAGTTATCTAGTTATAGAGGCAAGGGGAGATGGCAGGACAGGATAGCGTCTTAGGAAAAAACCTTTTTGTTTTTGTAGTTGATTCCAGAAAACGCAAACCCCTGCACTTAAAGTTAGTTAATAATCTGTATCATTCTTGATATTTCGTCCAACTGCATTGTAAAGCATAATCTAAAAGGGGTGGCGGGGATCAGGGTAGTATGTATTACCATCCATGCTCTTGCTATTATGAGGGCCATAAGAAATAGCAGATGTCTCAAACAGGTACCAGGTGCAGTAGCCTGACAGGGTACCCCACTCACCCCCAAATCTAACAGTTTCATCCAGAGCTATTGAAGCCTCGGGAATTAGCTGTGAACTTCCTTCTCTCTCCAAAGCTTTATAGTGTTTGATGGCATAAAATCAAGGGATGGTTCAGCCACAGAAACTGATGTTCTTTCCCCCTTGGACATCCAAAAGGCAGTCTCAAAATGGAGGGAGAAATTGGAGCGGTCCAAAGAATTCTTAGCCCCAGCCCGAGTTTAAGGAGTTTGAAGCCAGGAGATCCTTTCCCTTTCACCAAAGCAACTGCAAGAGGAAATTGTGCACGACCATCAACCCTCTCTTCAGAACACTTACAAAGGGTCTGTGGAGATTCTCAGTCATCCAGGTCATGGTTGTCCCAAAGGTGCTTTTTCAAGAGGCAACTGGACTTTCTGGTTTTTCTTTGAAGACCTTTCACTTCTTGGATGAGAAGCAAAATGTTTTCAAAGAAAAACCAGAAAGTCCAACTGCCTCTTGAAAAAGCACCTTTGGGACTTACGAAGGGTGCCAACTATGCATAGCTTGGCATAGTTGGGCCTGCCTGGATTGGTAATCTGGAGTCTCCCAGCTCATTTTAAACTTCCATTCTCCATTTTCCTTAAAAAGGACCTCACCTTTAGATCAACCGAAGTGGCCAGAATGCAAAACCTGATCAGAAAACCTGGATAATGTGGCAATAGGATTTGCAGGCATTGTTGAAAATTCAGACGGTGGGAAAAGTGGGAGATGGAGGAAGACATCTGGGGGCTACAGGAGCACCTCAACTGGAGGCCAAAACAAAAGCCAAAGCTCCATGGAGGTTAAAGTCTGCGGCAGTACCTGTGGCAGAACCAAGGAGACATAGCTATAAATGAATAACAGGTATCCAGAAATGAACACGAAACACAAATCTGAATGGAACCTCAAAAGGGATAAATCTGTGTGTGCGTGCATGTATTTTACTCCAAAGAACTTGTAACACCTTCCCCACAACTCCATGAGGGACACCTGCATATTCATCATGAAGAACTATGCCAAGAATGGGTTGTGAGAAATGAATCACGTGGCACATATAGCCTGCAAGAACTACAGTTCTAACAGAATATTTTTATACATAGATCAAACTAAGGACCTAGGTGACTGCAAGTTATTAGTGTATAATATGTGAGTTTTTTAGATGTTACTATGCTGCAAACTCAGGATCCTTCACCAGTGGCCGGTTGCCTGGCATTAATTGGTTCTCATACAAAATCGGAAAGGTCATTATACTTGATATTGGCGTGAACTCAAAAAGATTTCATACATGCTTGGTTTAAGTGAAAGGACTGAACAAGAACGAGGATCTTAGAAGAGAATTCCAAACTTCCTGGGACGTATGTGATCATAACTGAGTTTTAGGTACCCAATTATACATATCAGAGCAAAGTGTCTTCAACTGGAGGGCTTCATTTTTCTGTTAGACCTTGGCATGTTTTAAGCAAGATTTGCTGACTATGTCACAATACCCATGTTTATAAATCAAACAAGTCTGCTTAATTGACTGAAACACAGGAAATTATCTAAGGGATTTGTTTATGTTCAGATCTTTTTCACTTTATTGATTACTGAAGACAAGTCACACACCTTGAACATATCATAAACCAAGGATGAAAGCATCTGCATAACTTTGCTCCCTTGCTTCATATTACCAGATATCTTTTAATCTACTAAAATACCAAAGGGAACCCTGTGAAAATCTAATCTGTATCTGTTCATCTTTTGGCAGAGTATTACAATAACTTTTCAAGCAGTCATTAGTTTTTAAGATAATTTGGGATCATATAGTCATGGCTCACTGTTATCTTAAAAACCTCTAATGGCTGTTTGAAAACTTATTTAAAAAGTCTTACCCTTCCTTTATTTAACTTCTTTAATAATCCACTTATATTATTACACTTGTAGCAACAGCAAGAGGTTTTTGCTACATTTGGAGACTAAAATATTCTATCAAACAATGAACATAGTTTTTGTAGAGTCTTCCTTCAAATATCCTCCCTCCAGCCAGGAAAAGTAAAAGATGCTGCTGTGAGGAAGAAGTGGAATCACTAACACTACACCCTTACATACAAAGACTCTTGCTGGGAGTATCTAGTATCTTAAATGTCCTCAATAATAAAGAGTGGAAAACATTGCAGGAGTTAAAAATTACTTGCCATGTAGAAAAAAGGTTGTATCAGAACTGGGCAGTTCAAATTAGTTCCTCTAGGATTACAGCTGTCTGGCTTCACATTTAAAGTCTCAATCTCTGGTAAGCAAGCTGGGAAGAAACGTCTGTAATAAAACTATCCTACAGTGAATGAAGTTAAGTGAGTCACACAGAGGCATACGCTTTTAAGGACAGAAGCAGCAGCTTCTAGCCGTTCAAGTAATCTAAAACAGCTTTAGTGTTGGTAGTTGTTTTATACAACATATTGGGCTCAAAACCAATTTCTATCACCCTTTTGTAACAATAACCCCCCAAAAGGTACATATTAACGTGGGTCACATTTTAAAACTCATCAATCACTGAAGAGGACTTGAGTCAAGTCAAGGGAACCAGGCCCACATTCTTAACATTTCAAACTGCATTAAGTCGTTTGTAGAGAATTACAAGAGTTCCACCAAGCACTCGCTTTTTAATTTACTATTCTGTGCTTTACTTGTCTGAGGACCTAATTCGGACTCTTGGTCTAGTTCTTTCTTTCCAGACTACAGGAAGAAGTAAAAAGGTTCCCCAAATTGTTTCCCGTAGCTGGACAAATTGCTATTATGTACCATAGATCCAGATCAGGGATGTCAAACTCACAGCGTCACGGCAGCCTCATGTGATGTATCGGGACTTTTTTCCATTCACTAAATTAGGTGGGCGGGTGGCCAGTGCGTGACACATCTGGCCCGCAGGCCGAGTTTGACAGCCCTGATCCAGATCTATTCATAAAGATAATATTACTTATAGCTATGTTTTTCTATGCTATTTTCCACATCTTCTTTTGTGCAACTTCAGAGGACACTTTTCCTAAAATGCTGTCCCCATACTACAGGTAATCCTCGACTTACAACAGTGACCATCTGAAATTATAATGGCACTGAAAAAAGTGACTTATGACCATTTGTCACACTTACCACCTTTGCAGCGTCCCCATGGTCACATGATCAAAATTCAGATGCTTGGCAATCGGTTCATATTTATGACGGTTGCCATGAACTGGGGTCATGTGATTCCCTTTTGCAACCTTCTGACAAGCAAAGCCAATGGGGAATCCCAATTCAGTTAAAATCCTGTTGCTAACTTAACAATTGCCCCGATTCAAATAACAACAGTGGCAAGAAAGATTCTAAAACAAAAGGTTTCTATGATAAACTGACTGACTTAGATAAGATTTTGACAGGTACTGATGAAAGGGTGATTAAAAAATTGTATGGATATCTGTTAGAAATTAAACTAGAAGAAGAACAAGTTAAAGAAACTATGATTGCTTGGGGGAAGAATTTTGAATGGCAAAAATTGTGGTCTGAAAATTATAAAACGACAATGTCAACAGCATATAAAGAAAATTTGTATAAGATGTTTTACAGGTGGCATTTTCCCCCTGACAAGAACAGCAAGAATGTTCAAGAACAAATCTGAAAAATGTTGGAGATGTCATCAGACGCCTGGCTCATATTACCATATGTGGTGGACTTGTGCGGATGCCAAAAAATACTGGACTAAAATCCACACGTGGTTGGAAAAAATGACAAAAAAGCATATAGACTTGAAACCAGAGATATTTTTATTGGGAATTTTACCTGAAATATATAGTAAAGAATTGAAATACCTGATTGTAAATGTATTAACAACGGCTAGGATTGTATTTGCCAAAAACTGGAAAAATGAAAAAATACCATTACAGGAGGAAATCATTAAGAAAATATTGGAATGTGCTGAAATGAGTAGATTGACATTTGAAATCA
Organism: Pseudonaja textilis; assembly: GCF_049901715.1. Taxonomy (NCBI): domain Eukaryota; kingdom Metazoa; phylum Chordata; class Lepidosauria; order Squamata; family Elapidae; genus Pseudonaja; species Pseudonaja textilis. Next base: position 139,717,085 of record NC_141990.1, on the reverse strand, counting down.
GAGAAGAAGATGATAAAATTTTTAGAAAATTTGGGATCTATTCTATCAATGGTTAGACAATAAAACATGGTAATGAAATATGTAGATTCTTAGAAAATAATAAATATATAAAGATGTATTCTTTTCTTATTATATCTACAAAATGATTGTAGGATAGATTTGAGATGATAATATGAACTGTCATAAAACACATTAAGTAAAATATGGATTATTTTTTAAAACATAAATGAATAAAAGTATATTCAAATGATTGACAATGATATTAATGTATTTAATATTTGATTGAAAATATGAGAATATATACAACGTAATTGTAATTGAAGACTTCAAAATGGAAGCACAAAACAATTTGTAAACCAACAGACACACTGTATGTATATATATGGATGATGGCTTGATGTTTTTGTTTTGTTTGTCTCTGTTTGTCTTAAAAACCAATAAAAAATTTTTTTTAAAAAAGTAAAATATTGATTTCAGAAATATATACTTGATATTCACTCTCTTCCCCCCTCCCAATGAAAGCATCCCCTAACTGGAATCTGGTATGAGAAAACATCAAACAAATGTAGCTTTTCCTACAGCTTCACTGTGGCTGTGTTAAACGTGTACCACCGCTTTATTGCTGCTTAACAAGAATTTTATATCACTGGAGCCAAAGAATATTCTTTTATTTAAAGAAAAATACACTGCACTTTATGAACATCATGAAATATCCAAACACATCTCTTTTTTTTTCAGAGCGCTCAGCAAGAAAACGCATATTTACACCATATAACCACAAGATGTATTTTCTCACCAATACTCATCAGTAGTTATACATATGACACTAAAGCCTTTTTGAAACTAATTTGAATTTTACACAAGCATCCCATTTGGTTTCGTATAGATATAAAAAATTATAATTCCTGCTGTTCTTGTCTGTTACAAGAATAAATATTTCACTGTTACTTCCAACAAGCCCTGGGGCCAACTGGAAGCTTAGTTTTCTTTTGGTAGCATTTTTACGACATTTAAGTTAATCATGTCTTACTCAAATGTGCTAATTCAGTTAAATCAACTTATGTGTTTCAAAATGTAGTTATTAGAACTGTTAAAATGTATAGGATTAAACAAAAAAACTAACAAAGTTTCAAGCTGTCAGGAAAGTGTTCTTCCAATATACTGTAGGTCTTCCCTCTAAACAATATTGAAAAATCCTCACTGATGAAGCTCAATGCAGTACAACCTGCAGTAAAAATATATACAACTTCCAAGCATCCTAGTGCACAGATAAGATTTAACGGGATTTTAAAACATGATTTCTGTATACCTGTCACTCATTCTCTCTCCCATGAGAGAATGCACAAGTCACTAAGTGTAACAAAAGAAAATGGATTTAAACTATGAAATTATAGTACTTGCCAACAAGAATTGGTAGCAATCAACACGGCATTAAGCTTCCCTATAGTTAATAAAATATCTGTGACTTATATCTATCTTAATATATTCTGCAGTTTAGATGGAGCCTTTTTGTGGTAGTAAACAGAGCATTGTAGAAGAAAACTGGAATGGCCAGGATGTATTGGAGTCCATAGCTAAATCTATATTTTACTGAAATGTACTTACATTGAAATGGTCAGAATAAGTAAAGAGATTATTTTCTTATTATATTTGTTTAAATTCAAGTTTTTGGCTGGTAAAAACAAATCAACAACATTTGGCAGTTACACAATCTATACAACTGTATGCCTCCCATGTACCACAAGACTCAGCAACATATAGAACAAGTGTTCTTGATTTTCACATTTCTGCATTTTTTTTTCAATATCTACAAAGGCCAAAGTACACCATCTCTTGGGTTACAGTGTATTACATTTCACTAAAAAAAACTTGATAGTTCCTAATGACTTCTGAAATAAGCACAAAGTTTAGTATCATAATAAAAATCTAGTACCAATTGCAAGATGGGCTTTATCCAGTGAGATAACAGATTAGTTTTGCTGAAAATCTTATTCCAAAGTATTTCTTTTTTCCATGCTGTCATCATCCCAATACAATCTTCAGGAGAGACTTTTCAAAGGCATAAAATATATGTATATGGCAGGGGAGGAAGGGAACCAAACCAGAATACTAATGGATCCTTTACACTTTTTAATAGTAATGGACCTCTGGTCTGGATTTCTATAAATGATAAGTTTATAAATAGAATATGTTCGGCATACTGTTCCTGTATTACTTTTCAAATGAAGGTCGATCTGTTGTCCATTACTAGTTCTCAACTGTGATAATCCATCTACTCTGACTTTAATCTAAAAAAAAAAAAACACACAAGCAGATATATTAGAAAGAAAATATACATAATAGTTGGTCCAGGTTTACTGTGAAGATATACCTGCCTTTTTACAAAGACTTAATTTGTTTAACTTTCTAATTTTTTTCATAGAATATAGTTGGAAGGGAACTCAAAGGTCTTCTAGTCCAACCCCCTACTTGAGCAGGAGACCCTATACTATATCAGACAAATGATTGTCCAGTCTCTTCTTGAAAGCCTTCCGTTATGGAGCACCCGTAATTACTGAAGGCAAGTTATTCGATTGGTTGATTGCTCTCAACATTAGGAAATTTCTCCTTAGATCTAGATTTATTCTCTCCTTGGTTAGCTTCCAATCAGTTTCTTGTCTTGCCTTTTGGTGCTTTGGAAAATAATCTGATCCCCTTGTCTTTGTAGGAGCCCCTCAAATATTGGAACATTGCTATTATGTCTCCCCTAGTTCTTCTTTTCATTGTACTAGACATACCCAATTTCTGTAACTGTTCTTCATATATTTTGGCCTCCAGCCCCCAAACGATTTTTGTTTTCTCTTCCCTGCACTCTTTCCAGATTCTCAATGTATTTTTATATTATTTTTTGTACTTTTAAATCTGTCTCTCCATCCATCATCTATATTTATATCTATTTATCACAGACCTGTAATTCTTTCATTCTGGTTTTCAAAGCACAACCTATGCTTCTACAATGAATGCATAAAGAGATGAATGCATAAAGTTTCTACTAGGATATAAAGTAATAGGAACAATACAGTCATATATACTCTAGTCATGTACATATGGGCTGCAGAGTGTACATGACATACAGAGTCCCCGTGGTCATGTGATCAAAATTCAGACACTTGGTAACACACTCATACAGTATTTACCATGGCTACAGTGTCCTAGGGTCATGTAAATATCCTTTTGCAACATTCTGGCAAGCAAAGTTAAAGGGGAAGCTAGATTCACTTAACAACTGTGTTACTAACTTAACAGCTGCAGTGATTCGACTAACAACGGTGGCTAGAAAAGTCATCAAACGGAGCAAAACTCACTTAACTGTCTCACTTAGCAACATAAATTTTGGGGTTGATTGTGGTCGTAAGTCAAGAACTACCTGTAGGAATCTCTAATACCTTTTAAACCATGTTTCTAAAAACCTAAGCCAATATAAAAGTGTGTTTCCCAGCTGAAAGCATTTCAGAAGGATATTCTGGTTGAAACCTGCCAAGATGCTCAGCAAAACAGAGAACCCTACTTTGCTGCCAACTTCCTAGAAGTCCTAGATAGTCCTCCAAGAGGACTAAATTGTCTACTCACAATGAGCCCTAAAGGCTGCCCAAAGATAATCACATTGTGGCAGGTAATATTTATACACACATCCACGCTGTGCAAACTCATACAGATTTGATGCAAGTCAAACCGCATTATATGTGGAATATACGAACATCCTTCCAGTACGCATTATGGCAGCTTATGCAGGGAAATTAGGTGCCAAGATTCTTTTCATTCATCACTCTTGTTATAGATAAAGCAAAGAATAATTTTATACAGTTGTTTTAAGTGTAATTTGACACTGACCTTTCTTGTGAGTACGTGTTCAATTTTCTTAATGAATCTGGATCTGAACATTCTTGGGAGTCCAAAAGCAACTTGTCAGAAGCCTTTGATATGGTTGTAGAAGATGTTTGGTTGAGTTGATCTCTGTCACAACATTGATTAAACAATTTCTCATTGCAGTTGTGTACACTTCCATAATTTATTTTACTTCTATGCAAGAAAGTCATCTGAGAGTCTTCTTTTTTACCATGTAATTTCTTTGAGCTGTTCATCTCTAATTTTTTCAAATTAACACACTTCAATTGCAAATCTGAATTCTGTGGACGTTTCTTGTTTTTATTTATGGCAATCTGCGGTTCAGAGATCTTCTGAATGGAGAGTGGATCATAAATAATACGTGAATTTGGTAGCTGAAGGTCATCACAACTAGCTGATCCAATGGATGCAGTTTTGGAATACAAAGCGCATCCAGAAGCAACCAATACATCTGCTGCATTGTTTTGCTCAAAAAAAACATCTACTTCTAGCTTCAGTCCACAATGAGGCTGTTTGAACTGGAATGTGAGACCTTGTCTACCAAGAAGTTCTTGAATTGTAAGTTTGGCCTCATCATTCCAATATTTCCCATCAGCAGGTATCACTCCAAACAAGGAACAAGGATAGGTTAATCGTGGTAAAGTAACTAGATTTTCTGAGATAATCTTCAGCTTAGAGACGTCAGAGATGGGAAGGGGAGCCGATAAGCCCTCATCAATAAAAGTAAGCATTAACGTACTGGAGTCTTTGAGTACTTCAGAAACTTCAACTCTGTTCCAGTTTTCATTAGGTCCATTTTTTATTAAGCAGCTGGCACCAGGAATTATACATTCTTGTGGCATAGTTGGGAGGTTTTCTGGAAGATTAGAGAGCATTTTGAACAAGGCTATCAGAGTTTTAAATGAATCTTCTAACTGAATATAGAAGTTTGAAGGATCAGTGACTGATGTGACAAATCCAGGATAGTGATTATTCTTCTGAAATTGTGCCCATGAAATCGAATTTGACCTGATTGAGATATCAAGTGATTTGCTAACATTATCTGTCTCTAATAAGTTATGTCTCCCTAATTTTGTTTGGTTAGATATTTGATTCCAATATTCCAAAAATAAAATTCCATCTATTAAAATATCTACTTCCCAAATAAGCTCAGATTCTAAGTATTTAAAAAATATAATCTTTATCTCGCAATATTTTAGCTTCTCCATCATTCCCTCAAAAGACAAATCACTTAAATTTCCAATCTGAATCCATTTACAAAGCACTGCATTCCTGGGAATACACCTTATTTTTTCATTCAGCACATGTGTATCATGCAGTGACACCATTTCATACTTTCCTAAATCCACTAAGAGGACCAACATACATTCCTCCTTCACATATTTTTTAATAACTTCAGATCGATACCATCCCAAGTGTTGGTTTGATCTTACCAAACATTCTAATCCTTCTCCAATTTCTTCTGTAGCAATAAAGCACTTTTTCTCTATCTCTTGAGCAACTAGTACATTTAAATTGAGCATTGTTTGTGCATCCTTAGTTAACTTCACATAGAAGTTTCCATTACCTGAAATATGACCAATTTCAGCTATTTCTATCTGTCCAGGCTTTATATTTTGGTAGCCAATCTTAGTAGGTCTGATTATACTGCTTCCACATAAAGTTTGACTTTCTGATTTTTTACCTGGATCATTACTAACAGTTTCTGAATCTATTGTTGGGAGCTGTTTCATGTTGTGGTCAAAATTTAGTGAAAGTATGTTCTCTAGGCCTAAAAGGATTTCTCTCTCCATTAATTTATCAGAGATAGATATTCCATGACAGATTATGTCAACCTCCCACTGTTGGTCATACTGTCGTAGAAACTTAATAATGACTGGCTGATTATTTACCGCATTGATAAAGTAAGCATCCATATCAGTACTCCAGTTTTTATTTGAAAACAAGCACTTTGCTTTACTAAGGAAGCAATGTATGCTGAGTCTTGGTAAACTGAATAAAGACTTTTTAATTTTGTAGATATTTTTTGAATTCACGGTTTCTACATTACCATAATCAATGAATTCTACTTCAAAAAACTTATTGGCTAGGACTTTTCTAACTAAAGCTCTGTATATGCAACTATCACCTTCATAGTCTGCTAAAACAACATCATCTTTCTCAAGTTCAGCCTCTATTTCTGATTCTTTAACCAGTGTTTCTCTATTCAATTCCCCAGCAAGTTGCACAATTTTATTTTCATCCTCTGAACGATGAACATAGAAATTTGAAATATTACCTACGTAAGAAACATAACCCCAGACTTTAGAATTTAGAAGAATGTCAAGTTGGGGAAGATCAGCGTACTTTTGCTTAGTCTTATTGGTTCTTTCTTGTCCTGAAGTGTCTAATTTTAGCATATGTAATCCAGTCCTTTTATTTTTAATTTTCTTTGACTGTTCATTAAGTTGATCAATGGTGTCAGTATTGGGTTTTTTTTGAGTACTTTTATATCTGTATCTCAAAACTTTCTTCAACACAAAATCTGAAAAATCTACAGTCAATGGAAATTTTGCAGGTCTACAATTCTGCTTCTGTTGATCAATTACTATTTTGTTCCTATATTTAACAGGTAATTTATCATTGCCTGCTTTTGTTTGCTGTCCATTTTTTTCACTTTTCACTTTTTTTTTCTCTATAGCCAACTCTATTTTATAAGGTTTATTTCCAGCATATTTTTTAAAATGTTTTTTAATATCGTTTGGGTTCAGGTTTTTTTTTTGCTTTAGTAAATCTTTAATCTTTCCATTTATTTGTAGTTCTCCATCATACAACTCCATACCGAACTGCCCATCAGATTCTTTAGACACTATTACTGCCTTCAACTCTTTTTCCAAATATTTTTTTTCAAACCATGCTTTTATTTCAGATGGAATTTCAGTATCCTTTAGATCTGATAAATAACACTTAATAGCTTGCATAGGTGTGAACATTAATTCTGAAGCACTGTTTGGAATAGGAACCAGTTCCTCTTTGGCTACCAATTGTTTATTTCCATAGTCCACAAAATATACTTGGCAGAAATCTGATGATTCCATAGGAGATACTAAAGCTCTATAGAAGAGTCCATCCTCAAAATATTTCACTATGCATAAACTGTGAGTATTCATTTGGATTGCATGGCTTGTTTTGGGGCTAATTTCTGAAATCTTTTAAGTATCTTGTCCATCTCGTTTGCATTTCTACTTAACTGGCAATAGAATTTTGTAGGGCTATATATATAAGATACATATACTTTCTCTTCATTTCCAACTTCTATATTAAAAGATGAATAATAAAAGCTACATAGAGAAAATGGTGTTATAAGAGATTGCGCACATTCAAAAGAGTAAATTTGTGCACGGCCACTTTCAAAGAGAAATTGTCTTAAATTAGTAAATGGAGTCTTCAAATCAACAATGTAATATAAATAGTCAGGAGTCTTAAAAACCAGGGCACAAATTAAACAAGTCAGTTGTCCATTAGAAGATGAAACAAAACTTTTAAAATTGCTACATATCTCAGTAGTCCAAATATAGGGGTCAAATATTAAGGATTCACTGACACTATTAAAACAACATCTGAATGCTTGACATTCCAAAATTAAGAAGTCTGGATGAATAGCTTGAAGATCTTTCAACAAAACCCTTTCCCTGTTACCATAGTCTACAAATATTACATCAGTTTCAGTTTTGGATACATGTTTCAGTACAAAAGCTCTGTACCATTTTCCATCTGTAGAATATTTCACAACACAGGCAAGTTTTCCACTTTCATAAGGTCTTTTTTGAGTATTGTAAAAATTCTGAATTTGTTCCATCATATTATTTAGCTCGGGTAGCTTATTTTGTATCTGGCATAAAAAACTGCCTGGTGAAATAATATGACAACATACAACATCAAACACACAACCTGGTTTAAATCTGTACTCTTTATAGCATTCTACTTTTTCTGTTTTCCCAAACATTTGCTCATATTTATTGGAAAGCATGTTTTTCCATGACGGGAAAATACTAGCATTCCCTTTTGTCACAATGCGAGTATTCAGCTTTTTATTCTCATCAGTAGTTTTAGGCATCAGTGCTTTATTCTTCTGAATAGATGTTTTACTTAGTATTTCTCTATTTTTATAATTTTTTGAGCAGTTTCCTTGAAGGCCCCATACCGTTTTCTGAAGTGGATTTTGTTTTACCTCCCAATATTCTGCACATCCAGCCTCAATCATAAGCCTGAGAACATCAGTTTCCTTGGAGCCATTCATATACTGCACATTGACAATATAATTCTCCTTTTGCTTTGCAATGACATGCAGTGTGATTGGTTTGTCAACCACAATTGTTTTAAAGAAATCTGTTTCTTTTTTAATCCATATATCTTCCATTGGAAATGCATTAGCAAGTTTACAGCACATGGCTAAAGCTGGCAATTCTTGAAGCTCTGGAAGCAAAATCTTCACATCGAACAGTGGCACTGTGTCAGTGTTCCCAAAATCTAAAAAATAAACATCAACATTATTGTCTATGATTTGTCTAATGACAGCCCTATAAAAATACTTATCCTTGCTATATCGTGCACAACATAGTCTTCCAGGCTCTGGATTTTCTAGAATTTTAACACTGACTTCATCTCCATCATACACATCTGCAACCTTCTTCATTAAAGCTTCAAACTCATCTAAGAAATCATTCGTTTGCACCCAGAAATTTGATGGATTCAAAACATAAACTGCAAAAGCAACACAAACTGAACCTATTTTCATTTTTGCTCTTTTGTAAGGAACTGTTAAAGGGGAACACAGTAAACGAGTATCCTTTTCATCTGAAGAATAACTTGATTGTTGAGTAGTATTGCAAATTTTGTCTGCCAAGTTCACCTTAGAATTTTGTACATTCCCACTTGTACAAGAGACTTCCATGTTGTATTTTGGATCCACATCATTTTCCCAAGACAGATTGTCACTCGTCTGTGTCAATGCGCATTTACTTAATGTAACATAATATAAGTGCTCTTTACTATTGAACAGATTTATGCGGGCCAAAATAGTCTGTTGTGTTAATAGTATTTCCTTAAATTCTTCTAGCTGAGCATTTCTTTCCATTTCATCCTGATCACTAAGACATGATAGAGCACAAGGAAATGAAAACATGGGTACTGAAATAAATTCTGGTGGAAGCTTCAAAATATACTCAGAAGACACAGCTTCACAGTTGCCAAAATCCATAAACCAAATCTTCACTTTGTCAGAAAGTAGCTGTTGTATTACTCCTCTTTGCCATTGGCCGTCTTTTTGTCTAGCTGCACAAAGGGCTCCAAAATTGTCACAAGATGGAAGTTTTACTCTGCTAAGAGATTCATAATAAGAAAACATGTCTCTTGTCAATGTATCCAGCTCTATCTGTTGTCGAAGTAATTGGCAATAAAACTTACTAGGGCTAATTGCTACTGATATTTTTACTTTTTCTACAGCACCAACAGACAAAACTGGTTGAAGATTTCTTAGAACTGGCGGAATATTTGGTTGAATTCCAGCATCACAAATTAGAGTACCTGGCCTTGTACATTTCTGTTGCAGTAAATCCGGCATTTGTTTACAAAGCGGCTCATCTGGAAATTCAGTTAACATTTCAACAATAAGACAGAAAGTATCTGCATCAACAAGTTTTCCTATTCTGAATTCAATCACATCAGCAGCAATTTTGGGCACATGAAGAAGAAACATTTGGTTTGGCAGAGTGGCTTGTATATAACCTTTAATTTGCAAGCCTATCAGAGTTGAAAAGTAATTAAAAGCTTTGTTGGTCCATTTTTCTTCAATTGGAAGCACATTTGCAAAAATCCCATAAACCATTTTTGGAGGAAGTTGAAACAATTCATCAATGGGAGATGCAAGGTGAGTTTCATTCACTGCCAGTATTTTCCCATTGTCCATAGAATGTACATCATAGATATCATTTCTTTTTTGAATTACTTTTCCTCTATACCATTCTCCACACTCTGAGTCTTTGACTAAACAGAATTCACCAACTGCAACAGGATCTTTCACTTTTGGTACTTGTTGTATTTCCTTTTGCAATATATAATAATCTAGCTCATATTCTGTGTTAAGTTGGCCTTGAAATTTTACAAGGACTTCTTTTCGATGGTAGTATACATTAGTTACCTTCATATCAACATCTAGAAATTTTGTTGATGAAGATGAATCCATCCCACCTGAAAAAACAATATAAAATTTAACATTGTTAAATGTTTATTATTTATTTTAAAATAACTTGTTTATAAACAATTTTGATTATATTGACACAATATAATAGAGATGTTACAATCACTTCGATTATCAGCTAAAGTGATAGTTCAGATGTACACCAAAATATGCAGAACTTCAGACTGACATTTTTCAAAAAATATTAATAACTTGAATGATTTAATAGAATATGAACAAGCTGTATGCTTGGGCATCCCTTCCCTTCTCTCATGCTTTTAGTCCAATATTATCAATATAGGTTTTCCTTAGTTGGATGAAGTTGTGCCACTAAATTAGAAATGGGAACATTTCAGGGAAAAAGCAGAAACAATATGATAGGGTGCATTCACACTAAGTACTTTTATAAATCAGGTGCAGCCTGATAATAATTAAATAATGCAGCTATTGTTACTTTTAAGCAATAGTTTGTGGAACAAGCCACAATGTAAGGTCCACACATAGCACACAGTTAAATATAATAAAATAGGTCAGATTATGATATGCCAGTTCAGCTAGCAACAAACTATCTTCACAATTATACTTGGCTGGACAAATCTTTGTGAATGCTGTCTCCGTGCATTAAAGATTAGTTTAGTCTTGGAAGTCCTCAATTTATAACCACAATTGAGTCCACAATTTATGTTGTTAAGTGAAACATTTTTAAAGTGAGTTTTGCCCCATTTTCTTGCCACATTTGTCAAAGGAATCACTGCAGTTGTTAAATTAGTAACAACCTCACTGACAGGTTTCAAAAGGGGATCACATGACCCTGGGACACTGCAGCCATCATAAATCTGAGTCAGATGTCAAGCATCCAAATGTAAATCACGTGACTCTGAGGATGCTACAATGGTCCTAAAAGTGACAAACGGTCATAAATCACTTTTTTCAGTGCCATTGTAACTTCAAAAGGCCACTAAATGAACTGTTGTAAATCGAGGACTACCTTTATTGGATTTTCAACACATTCTCATTCAAACTGTCCCATTACAAGGTGTTTTAATGTTTCTCTTTCGACTTAGTTATTCATCAAATTTATATAAGCATTCTTACCTCACAAAAAAAGTGACTCAGGGCAGCATATACTAAACCAGTTCACTTACTTTTACACACACACCAACAACCCGTTATTATTCAAGAAAAAAATAAATGAAAAAATTGCAATTAAAGGCTAAGAGAGGGAGTACCAATGTGCCACCACCTCAGTATTAAGTCTTATATTCTGGATTTGCCATCCAGCGAAACAAGCAGCAAAACACCAGCACAGGAAAACGGGCTTAAGCACGCCCACAAACAGACACAAAATGCCTCATTTGAAAAGATAGTGAATGTACAGACCTCTTTGCCTTCCAAGTATTATCTAAAGCCAGTCTCCCGTTTAGGGCAGTATCGATGAACTCCTGTTTAAAGTGGCCCTTAAGCCTGCTTATGGACTTTTTTTTCCCTTTTTAATCGCAACTGAACTTGCAGAAATAAAGAGATACTTTTGCCCAATCCCTTGAACAGCAAAAAGCCTGAAAGGGAGAAGGAGGCGGGATTTCTCTCGAGGCTATTCCTTCCAAGGTTTCTTGACCCCGGGATTTTATTTATATGAAAGAGAATTCAGGCGGTGAAAGGATTCTTCGTCCAACAATCTGTAGTGGACCCAAGCGGCTCTCAGCGAGACTCTGAGCGACGCCAGCCTCCCTTCAGCGGTTTGCACCCCTAACGCCGCGGGATGTGAACCCGACCGAGCCCCCTCAGCCTCCGACCGAAAAACGCCTTTGCGGATCCGGCAGCGCAAGCAGCGGGGCGGTGTGGAGAAAGGAGGCCGCTGCCCTCGGATTGGCAGTTTTCGTAAGGCGGGGCAAGGTGGGGCAGGCTTAGCTAGGCCGCGGAGCGGGAAGGCGGAGGCGGTTTTCTTTTCTTTTTTTTAACTTTTAATTTTAATTCGATCAAATCTCACCTTTTTTTTTTGGACCGCTTCACAGCAGCGGGATGGACGTAGTTACCACGAGGAAGGGGGAGGGGAGAGGAGGGTTGTTTCAACTTATTTTCCAAAGCACCAGAAGGCAAGACGAAAAGTAATGGATGGAAACGAATCAAGGAGAGAGGCAACCTGGAATAATTAAGGGAGAACTTCCTAGCAGTGGGGACAATTCACCTGGAATGGCTTTGCCTTCAGAAGTTGTGAGTTGTTACATCATTAGAGGTTTTTAAGAAGAGACTGGACAAACATTTGTCTGAAATGGTAAAAGGTCTCCTGCTTGAGCAGGGGGTTGCACTAGAAGATCTTTTTTGAGATTATTTCAAAGCTGCTGGGCTTCAGCATTACCTGGTGTGGACTAAATTATAACAGTGAGTGTGGACTGAAGTATAGGTGTTTTTGGATATCAACTATCACTGAAATATTAAGATACGGCCCCTTCACTGCGAGATAATACGTAAAGAAATGTTTGAGCAGAATAAAAGCAAAAATCTGACCAGGGATAATGAATGATTTACTTTTTCCGAAGTAAAAGCAGACAACAACAATAATAATAATCAGAAAAGAGCTAGATAGGACTGCAGAAAAAAAAAACAAGTGCAACCAGCCTTCCTTCCATTCAGGAGTCAGAAAGAGGGCTGAGAAAATAACTACAGATGCCTCACATCCTGGACATAAACAGTTTCAAGTCTTCCCCTCAGGATGCCACTATTGCATACCAAAACTAAACACAGAGACAGTTTTTCCCCTCATGCCATCACTCTGCTGAATACCTAATTTCCACAGTTTTATGTCTTAAGTATATTTACTCATGTAGAATGGCTGTATTATCCTTCTCATCTTTTCTATTACCTTCTCTTACCGGTATCTTTATTACGATTAGTATTACTGTTTTGCATGTACACTGAGAGCTTCTACAGTGGAGACAGATTCCTTATGTATCTAATCACACTTGCCAAATGAAGTATTCTGTTCTATTCCATTACATTTTCTATCATGTTCTCCAATTTCCTTCATTATATTGCCTTTTATAGTGCATTATAATATGCTTTTTCTATTATTGTTTGGTCTTTGACAAATAAAACTTAAGTAAGGTATTCCAAATGCAGACATACTATAGATTTGTATGAGAACATTATACTGTTGGCATTTTTATTTTCATTTTCTTTCCAAGTGCTGCTGTATACTTAGTCAGCATGTTCATCGGGCTGCCCATTACAATCTTAAGGACTTCTTCAGAGAGCTTAGATTTCATTACATACTCTGTATGTGAAGTTAGGGTGTTTTACCTCAATGTGCATTACTTTACATTAAGTTGAATTATCAAGTAGTTGACCTTTCATCCAGTTTAAAGATATCCTTCTGCAACCCTTCAATAGCTTTGGTTTATTATCAGCCTGCACAGTTTATATTGTCTGAAAATTTGGTCAGCATACTGCTTATCCCAAGAGAAGATAATTTATAAGAAGTTTTAAAAGCGCCATTATGAACACAGATCCTTGAGAAATTCCATTTCTTAATAATCTCTATTGAGAAAATTGCCCATTTATGCCTACATTTAACTTTTCCTAACCATTTAGCAATCCATAAAAAGACAGATCACCTTATTCTATAACTGCTACATTTACTCAGAGCCTTTAATGGGGAATACTGTCAAAAGCTTTTGAAAATCCAAATATTCACAGTTATCCTTGTAAACAAGACATAATATTTTGCCTTCTGCATTATTACAGGGAAGTTACTCTAAAATCCCATTTGAGAAACTTGTGTGCTCATGTGGAACTAGAGATGTTGAAATAATGCAGTGTGTGTTATTTTATTGTACCATCTATAGATATATTTGTAATACTTATATCCTGCCTCTTTTACATCAGTACCCTGGAGGATGTGACAAAATGTAGGTGCCCGTCTTCTTCTTGGATTGTAAGCCATTTATAACACCGACTGTAGCAAAACATTGGTGCAGAAATTATGAAAATTAGGCATCAATTGGTGAAAGGTCTCCCATAATTGTAATATTTTAATTTAATCTATTAAAATTGTGTGTTGTTCTAGTTTTATTTAAGATGTTTTAGCTGTTTTCAGTTGTACCTTTTATCACTCTCTTGGCTATAGCAAAGATTCATTTGCTCATTTGATCACTGTTAGTGATCATCTCCCTCCATGCGTCTGCTGAAACCCTCCAAAAATGTTTGCAAGTTCTTGAGGCAGAATTTAAATTGTGGAATCTATAGGTAATCCTCACTTAATGTCATTCATTTAGCAACCATCCAAAGTTAACTGGTGCTGAATGAGTAGTCCTTATACCTGATCTCCAAAGTAACTGCCATTGCAGAACCTCTTAACCACATGATCAAAATTTGGCACTTGGCAGCCTGCTCATATTTATGATAGCAAAAGTGCTTCAACTCCACCTATCTTCCCTCTCCCCACATCTCTGCCTTTTTTGGCTGCCATGTACAGTGGTGGTAGTTCTAGGATTAAAGCAGCCTTCAGTAGTCTCAGATTGCTGCCCACAACCCAGATCTCTACTTCAGCCCCAGTGCTCCCACCACTGGGCAGTGCTGTTTCAAGCCCCACTCTGTGGCCAGCCACTCCAGTGTTACAATACAAAGCTGTTGCACCACCACCCCAGCACTCCACAGCAATCCAACTCCTTTTAAGAAAAAAGAAATGATAGCATCAAAATATAATTTAAAAAATCACTTTTACTAAAAATAAGAAAAGGGGAAATGTAAATCTCCTTTTTTAATTGTAGGGACTTGTTGTAAATGCCAACAATTACAAGTGGATAATGAAGTATTTAGCACCCATAACCATGGAAGTAGCTTAAACACCAATCTCCCACAGAATGGTACAAAAGAGAAGTAATATTACTGAGCAGCATATGCAACGAGTCACCAATTCACTTTTGTCTGGAAATGCTCCACGTTACACACACTAAAAGAACCACACAATCCCACAGAGCATTTGTAGCAAGCATATATCTAGAGACAGTAATGATAGATACAATATTAAAATTTCTGAAACCTTACAGAACGTAATTATATACATATTAAAATAAAACATACAATTCTGATGGAGAGTTCTAGCTAAACCCAAAGAGCTATAATTTGGAGATAAACAGATTAGGAATATTTATTTTCTGTCTCTCTTTCCTATTAGTTTCAGAATGATCTTCCTTCATTTCTCGGAAATTTCTGCAGAGATCTCTCTACTAGACCAAAGACTGAAGGGCAAGTTGACTTTAGAATTCATTCCATCATTCACTGTTTAAAACATTTACATACCCTTATACCCAATTCTGGGTGTTTCCCAATCACAAGTTAAAACAACATATAAAACAATTTTAAAACTATAAAACCAAACATTCTCCTTTTTTAGAGATTTACTACCTCCATCTTTGCTTCCCTATGTTCAGGATCTCTGATCGTCCCTAGATCTGCTTTCTGAAAAAACTTCGTGAAGAAAGGAAAGATTTGTCTGGATACATGGTGCCCTTCTTGTCTATTCATTACCACTTGATTTATTTTCCTTATTTTATGGAATACATTCCAATTTAAACCAAATCATTGGGATTTTAAAAACCCTCCAGGTACTAAGAAGACATGGGGTCCTTTTGTTGTATCATTTTAATATTTTCATTATCCGTTCCCTCATTTTTAGAAGTTGCCTTTTGTAATCAAAAGATTTTCACTTTGTTATCAACCAATTTTTCAGTTAGTAAAGTATTGGAGAACAAGTTTTTAGAAACCATAAAGATGAAAGAGCTTTCTCCTGCCAGGTCTAAAAATAAGTACTTTTTTTCTTAAAATGTGAGCAAGAAAATTAGAGAAATTTACCTAACTTTATTAAAATTTATATTAACCTTGGAGTATTTCACAGAAATTGGTGTTTGGATTTAACCTGCATGCTTCATGCTTGTTGAATGTTTTTGGATTAGTGTGGGAGAGGTTGTATTGACATACTGTAGTGGTAAGCCATTTATTATAAATTCTATTATATCCTGTGTGATATCCTTGAAAAAGTATTAAGCCCTCAAACAAAAATATATGAGAGTGTTTAGAAGTATGAAAAGCAATCTTGAGAAATCTCTTTGAACCCTATCTTCTGCCAATTTAGAGTTTAAATAACACTCTGAATTCTGCCTACACATTGCTGTAGATTAACAACACATGTTATTAAGAGCCAATTTCAGACAAGCATGCTAATATCTACAGGTTAAAGCAATGACTCACTATTGTGAGCAAATTGCAGAGCTGCACATTCTCACATAAATGCAAGCATTAGCAAAACATTCTTAATTGAGTAAGCTAAGTATACATAAAGTAGGGCTACCAGATCTGAGCTGCAAAGAGCTTTCTTTTGTCTTTGCTGCTACCTAATAGTCATCCAGATTTTTTTTCTGTTTACATCTGACCCATATGAGATTTTGATTGCAAAGCAATACCATGAGTGATATAGAAAACTGCTTTGCTCCAAGTCAGCTCAATTGTCCATCTAGTCCAGTACTGACAATAGTAGAGGCAATACTCCTGGGATTCTGGCTTTTAACTAGAAACTTTCTTCTGCAAAGCATGTGTTATATTACCGAGCTATCGCCTTCCCTTATCTGGGGAATAGATGTAAGTCCCATCAAATATAGTGAAAGTAAGTGTATATACAGTTGCAACAGAAATGAAATTCAGGTGATCCAGGCTTTAACATCTTGAAAATTTGGTCAAGAGCCCTTTGATCAAACCTACCATTTTAAAATGCTCCGTTGGCAATAAACTGCAGAGAAAATCAATAGAACTTAGTTGGAACAGATGTTTTCTGTAACAGGTCACAGCCTTTCCACATATAAAAAAGCAACCAGAGGATCAACTCTCTACATATACTCTTGCTGAAAATAGCCACTGTACCTATTTTGCACTCTATTGTCCCAGGATTTATTTTTTAAAATTTTATTGCCACTTCAGCCAGAAAAATATGAAACTGGGAAGAGTTATTTCATTTTGTTGATGAAGAAGGCTTATGTCATAAATTTGCTTGGGATCCAGGTGCTAAGACTTATCATTTTTTGCTGCAACTGGGTAATAAGACTATCTCTCTGGAAGTTTATTGGTCAGCTGTCCCAACCTGGCCAGTTAGGGAGAAAAAAGGTTATTGACTCCATTTGTATTGAAAATACACTTTATTAAAGTCAAGTCATTCCAGCTCAGCAAAGCTGAATCTGATTTTTTGGTGACAAATGCATCTGGTTAACTCTTCCCTTCTCCACACTGTTTCTTCTGGATATCTCCCCTTGTCTAATTATATTCAAACAAATTGTTTTGGTAGCAGTCCATGGCTTGGCAGGCTGGAGGGTTTTGCATTACGTGGTTTGACCTTGGACTAGCTGGCGGCTCTCACAGGATGGCACAGTGAGTAGTTTTGATTCCCCCTTATCCCAAATATTTGTCTCCCTGCGGCTCCCCCTCCCCATTGCGTATGGTAGACTGGCAATTGGCAAAGCATGGCTGCTGTAGCAAGATGACAATCCTGACATTGTACTTAGGTGGTGAATGTGAAAAGGGGGAAAATGAAAACATCACCTAATTTTTTTACCATAATAGTACCTCCTGACAGTTTGGAAAAAGCAAGAGAAAAGGAGGATAGGCAAGCAAACAAAAGAGGAGTTAAGAAGTCCATTGGAAAAAAAGAAAGGCAAACTGATCGCTAAACTATGTTTGCAAATGGATTTCAAAGCTTCTTTCACACAATTGGGAAAATATGGACAAGGAAGCTTAAGAAAAGTTCCAGTGAAATATTATCTGTTAGAATAATGTATGTAGAAGACAAATTATTATGCCTGTTCTCTGGAACAGCATCCCCCCAAAATCTTTATCTCCTCCACAGCAGTGGTGGGATTAAAAATTTTTTACTACCGGTTCTGTGGGTGTGGTTTGGTGGGCGTGGCAGGGGAAGGATACTGTAAAATCTCCAGTCAGAGGTGGTATTTGGCAGTTCTCCAAACTACTCAAAATTTCTGCTACCTGTTCTCCAAAACTGGTCAGAACCTGCTAAATACCACCTCTGCTCCACAGTCACACACACCAAACATTTAGAAAGCAATTGAAAACTTGCATATTCTCCTAAACCTTGGGACAGCATGATGGCTATAGCCACTGGGATGTTTTGGTTGTTTATACTGTTTGACAGGAACAATTAACTCCTTATTTACAAAGAATGGCAGATGGGTAATATTTTCAAACATGGTTTCTAAGCCTTTCTTGGGACATTTTAAAAATCATTTCCTAGGGACAGAATATCCATTAAAACAGTGTCATTCTGTTAGGAGGAGAAACATATGAAGAGAAGGGAATATTTCCTACAAACTGGCTGTAGGCATATTGGTTGGATAAAGGAACTGATGTAAGGTATAGTAAAAAATAGCTAAGGTTTTTTTTTAACCTGCCATTAATCTACTTCCATACCTAAGGCAAGATATATACAAGCTTAGAGCTTTATGCCTTCCAATTTAAGGTGTTGATGTCTGCTTAGGTATATCTTTTATCTTATTTATTTATTTATTTTTATTTATATTTATTTATTTATTTATTGTGTTTAGAAAATTTATATTGCCACCTGTTTGCACATGGCAACTCAAGGCAGCTTACAGGAATATAAAAACTCATATATATAAAAATAAAACTAATGCAAGAAAATAAATAATAATAAAATAATATTACAACTTCCCCACCCCGGCAACAACACATCACATAAGCCATTTAACCCATCCCACTCTGGGTTCCTCAGGCCTGCTGACAGAACCAGGTCTTCAGCACCTTCCAGAAGAGTGTTGGAGTGGGGGCCATTCTAATCTCTGGGGGAAGAGAGAGGGAGCTACCATGGAGAAGTCCCTTCTTCTGGGTCTCACTATATGTATTCCCCCAGGAATGAGACCCACGACATTGCTTGCTTTCCCGCTCTAGTGGGTCAGGTAGATGTGACTGTCAAGAGACAGTCCCTCAGATAACCTGGTCCCAAGCCATGAAGGGCTTTAAAGTGACAACCAGCACCTTGAATTGCACCCGGAAGCAAATCATCAACCAATGCAGCTCCCACAGGAGATTTGTTACACATTTTTAGGAATATAAGTCACCTAACAGCTATTTGGGTTGGAAATATATAAACCAGCATAGACTTTTTAATACTGTCTCTTTAAAAAAATGCAAAAAACTGTGATTGGGTGTGGTTTCTCAAACGGCCATAAGATGGAGCCAGAAACCAGGGTTGTTTAGTTTAGTCTTAGTCTCAGTGAGTCTCTGTTTTTCCTTCTGTTGGAGAGTTTTGCCATTCCTTCTAAATGGACTATTATTCTTGGATTTGATGTTAGTCTGTTACTGAACTGTTTTTGACACTGGACTTTGTTATTGGATTATCCCTGGATTGAAAACTGACTGATTTACCTGTGAATGACTTTGGACTGTGTTTTAAACTTGCTTTAACGTTTCTGG
The DNA here is from genome assembly GCF_049901715.1 of Pseudonaja textilis. Taxonomy (NCBI): domain Eukaryota; kingdom Metazoa; phylum Chordata; class Lepidosauria; order Squamata; family Elapidae; genus Pseudonaja; species Pseudonaja textilis. The sequence continues at coordinate 139,697,494 of NC_141990.1, read as the reverse complement.
AAGTAAAAACCTTCATTTACTGTGCGGTGTATCTGTGTGCTGTGTGTGTATTATTCAAACACTACTCTCAAATACGTCTCCCTGTATGCGCTCATTCTCCTAACAGGGAATTATCTCAACACACATGCACACCGAAGTCTGCACAAAACCATGTGGGCCGCTGCATGTTGCACTAACTGGAGCTTCCAGATGTTCTTCAAGTGCAGCCCCATGTAGAGCGCATTACAATTATCAAGATGGGAAGTGGCTAGGGCATGAGTGACCATGAGTAGGGATTGTCGGTCCAGGAAAGCTTGATTCTCTTTGAGAATATTTCAAAGTATTTCAGATCAAAACTTGATCTGTGAGAGTACTTCTGGAAGGTAGAAGAATATATGTAAGCTCCCCTGCCAGAGAGATCTTACAGTTCAGATGGCCTCATTGGGTGAAATTGAGCACAAATGTATGAACTGCAGATGCCTATGTCATCTGCTTGTCATCTGCTGATTATATAAGGCTACGGTCAGTAGCATTTGACTTGTTTCAGAAAAAAATTCTCTGGGCATCGCGACAATACGGCATGCGATCTTGGAGGTCTGAGATCGCTCTGATATCTTTGCTCCTGGACGGTCCAAACGGATCTAAACCGTCCCAAAGAGACAGTGAATGTAAAGAGCGCAGCCTGTTGATCCCAGGGATACTGCAAAGTCCCTGATAGATCCAGGAGAAGCTCTTTTTGCCAGCAGCAAAGAGGCAGCCATTAAAGCTGCTGAAGTTGGGACAGCTCCGAAACGAAAGAGAACGGAAAGAGAAAGTGTGCCGGCTTGGTGAGAATTTTTTCTTTACTTTAAGATTTGAAAGGACACTCTAAGGAAAAGAAAGAATCTGTAAAATTTTAGAAGTGATTAAGCGGCGATTTTAAACGAAGTCAGTGTGATTTTTTTTTTTTTTTTGCTGGACTTTTTATATATGATTTTATATTTTGAAACCGGACTGGCTTTTTTTATCTATTCTTTCTCTCCTTTTTGACTTTATAATATTTTAGGGTAGAAACTACCTTCTAGTCATCTTTTTAAATATCTTTTTCCCTTTTTAATTAATTTTTATTATATCTTGTTTGGAAAAGGAGGGGGAAAGTGAAAGCAGAAAAATCTTTGTAACACTGCCAACTAGAGGCTTGGAAATATTCTATCTCTTTTTTTTCTCTCTCTTGACCAGACAAAGCTGTATTTTTTGCTATTTATTTGCCATATTGGTTTTTTTTTTTTGTGGCTTTCTTTTTTTTCTGTACATCTTTTTATACCCGAGACTTTTTAATTGGATTAAGGTGTTGAAGAACCTGAAGAACTTCTTCTTTTTCTTCTTTAGTTTTTTATTTTCTATTTTTCCGTCTCTTCCAGGACTTAACATTTTTTTCCTTTTTCTGTTTATGGTCTTTTCTTCCATTTTTGTGTTTTTACTGCTATCTAACCAATCGATTGGATTAAGGTATACAAGAACCTGAATAATAATAATATTATTATTATTATTATTATTATTATTATTATTATTATTATTATTATTATTATTTCCCACTATTTTTACTTGGAATTACAATTGGTTATTTCACAAGTGGATTAAGGTCTAAAAGAACCTGAAGATTTTGAAGTGTCTGAAATGAGTAGGAAACTAACAGCGGCTGGTCCTTCAACTTCTACTTCTTCCTCTTCACCATCTGGAGGACAACGCTCAATACAGACGATGTTACAGCAAGAAAAAGAACAGGAAAAGGTGATGCTGCATATGATTATGCAAGGAATTCAAGATATACAAATAAGAACAGAGAATATTGAAAAGAGAACAGAGAACATTAACAAAGAACAGGAAAAACTGATGAAAAGGTGGAGAACATTCAACAAATGATGATAAAGTATGATGAGAGATTCCAAAAAATTGAAGAAAATAAACAAAGAGATAAGATTGGAGATATTGATAGCAAATGAACTGTGGTTGAACAAGATAAAAGTGGGATGCTGAGATGGGAGATGGACAGATCAGAATTTTATCTCAGATTCCAAAATATAGAGGAAGAAAAGGGATAAAACCTAGCTGAGATAATGACAGAAATTTTGGCTGAAGCTCTGGAAATAACCAAAGAGAAGATGATGGATGGAATAGACAAGGTTTATCGAGTTTTCACAAGATATGCAATGAGAAATAGCTCACCAAGAGAAGTTCACATCAGATTTACAAAGAAAGCCATTAAAACGCAAATATTGCAAGTAGCAAGGGAGAAAACATTGAAATATAAAGATAAGGAGATTGTGGTCCTGAAACAAGTACCCAGAAGAGTGAGAGAGATGAGAAGAGAATACTGATTTCTGACTAAAATTCTACTTAAAAAAGAGGTGAATTATAGATGGCTGATTCCAGAAGGTTTAATGTTCACATGGCAAGAACAGAGATATAGAATTGATTCAATTGAGAAAGCTGAATTATTTTATACAGAATATTTTGGAGGGAAAGAGAAGGAGACAGAAAAAGAAATGTCACTAATTAAATTCCAAGAGGACTGCCAAATAGCGACTGAAAAAGAAGAAGGTGCAGTAGGCGGAAAGGTGGAAGTTAAAGAGCAACGTGAACTAAGATCTACAAGAGCTGCTAAATCTACCTATAAAATATAATCATGGAAGAGAAAAAAAACTGATTACAATTAACATAAACGGACTTAACTCAGCTGTTAAAAGAAGGAAAACTTTCCATAAATTAGAGAAATTAAAATTTGATATAATCTGCCTACAAGAAGTACATATTAAAAAGCAACATGAACAACTGTTGATACAGCCAAACTTAGGGAAAATATTTACTTCTTTGATACAATGCAAGAAAAGAGGAGTAGTGTTATACATTAAAGATATTATCCCAGCGAAATCCATCTATATCGATGATGATAGAAGATTACTAATGGTGGAAATAATGGACAATAATATGAAAACACTCCTGATTGCAATCTATGCCCCAAATGACGATAAGAAGAATTTTATAGAAAATTACATATGAAAATAATCGAACTGGACAATGCTAATATAGTTATGATGGGAGACTTTAATGGAATTGTAGACAATAATGCAGACACATCAATGCAGAACGTATGGGATACAATGAAGGCATATGCCAGTGGCTTGATAATAGACTATACAAGGAAAAGAAATGCCACGAAAAGACTAGCCTCTAAGACATTAGAGGATGAGTATAAAGGACTTGAAAAAGAGCTCCAGAAAATGCCACAGAAAAAGGACATTAAAGTAAAAAATGGATATAATTAAACATAAAATGGGACTAATGCAAAAAGAAGAACTAGCACAGAAAATCAGAGGTGCGAAAAAGAACTATTTTGAAGATGCAAATAAACAAGGTAGATGGTTAGCATATAAATTGAGAAAGGAGAAAGAATCAAGGAAAATATTGCAATTAATAGATGATTAAGGCCAAGTTTGCTATGGAAGTAAAGAGAAGAAGGAAATTATATGAGACTATTATGGGAAACTATACACACAAGAGAATATTGACGAGGAAAGAGATAAACAGTACTTACAGAATGCTAATCTATCCCAGATACCTAAAGAGATTGAAACAATGTTAGAAAGCAATATAACGATGATGGGGTTAACTGAAGCACTTAAGAAGCAAAACAATGGAAAGGCACCAGGCCCAGATGGACTTCTGGCAGAATTTTACAAAACTCTACAAGAATCGTTGAACCTTCCATTGCTAGAAGTTATGAATGAAGCTATGTTAAAGAAGAAGATACCTAAATCATGGTTAGAAGCTTATATTACACTTATCCCAAAAGAGGAGGCCGATCCATTACAAATCAAGAACTATAGATCTATTTCCTTACTAAATGCAGATTATAAAATGTTTGCTTCAATATTGGCAGAAAGACTTAAAAAATACCTAAATAATTTTATCCACCCTGATCAAAATGGATTTCTGCCAAAGAGACAAATAAAAGACAATACGAGAGTAATCTTGGACACTTTGGAATATTACGAGGCACACACTGAAAAACAAATGGCTTTGATATTTTTAGATGCACAGAAGGCATTTGATAATGTGAATTGGAGATTCATGTTACTACAGTTGGAACAGATGGGATTTGGTAAAAAAAATTATCCAAGCAATAGAAGCTATATATCATAACCAAAGGTAATGATAGAAGGAGAACTGACAGACTCTATTGGTATAAGAAAAGGAACAAGACAAGGATGCTCATTGTCACCTTTGTTGTTTGTGTTAACCTTGGAAGTGTTAAACAGAAATATTAGAGAAGGAAAGGATATAAAAGGGATGAAAATTAAAAAGGAAGAATTTAAGTTTCAAGCATTCGCAGATGATTTGGTTTTCATTTTAGAAGACCCACTAGAAACAGCATCAAAATTGATAAAAAAGATAAGAGGTATATGGAAAGGTGGCTGGTTTGAAAATAAATAAAGACAAAACAAAGATTTTGACAAAGAATATGCTATCAAGACAAAAGGAAGAACTGGCGGATGTATTGAAAATCCAGGTCACAAATAAGATCAAGTACTTGGGGATACATTTGACAGCAAGATGTAGTATACTAAAAGAGAATAACTATATTAAACTTAAGCAGCAGATAGCGCGAGATTTGGTGAAATGGCAAAATTTACAACTGTCATTAATAGGGAGAATATCAACAATCAAGATGAATATATTACCCAGAATTTTATATTTGTTCCAAACAATTCCAGTTTGGCTCGGAAAAGATTATTTTGAAGATTTAAATAAAATTGTTGAAATATATATGGCAAGATAAGAAAACGAGAATAAAGTTAAAACTTTTGCAAGATGCCAGAATAAGAGGAGGATTTGGTTTGCCTAATTGGGAGTTGTATTATCAAGCTACAAATTTGATGTGGGTTAAAGAATGGATAACATTAAGAAATACTAGATTGTTGACATTAGAAGGACATGATCTGTTGTTGGGGTGGCAGGAGTCTCCGTGGTTAAACTGGGAGAAGACTAAAAGGCAATGTTATTTGAAAATTCCAGTCTGGTTGTCGACTATTGAAGCATTTTCCTATCCTATAATACATTGCTCAAAAAAATAAAGGGAACACAAAAATAAGATATCCTAGATCTGAATGAATGAAATATTCTTATTAAATACGTTGTTCATTACATAGTTTAATGTGCTGACAACAAAATCACACAAAAATTATCAATGGAAATCAAATTTAGCAACCCATGGAGGTCTGGATTTGGAGTTACACTCAAAATTAAAGTGGAAAAAAACACTACAGGCTGATCCAACTTTGATGTAATGTCCTTAAAACAAGTCAAAATGAGGCTCAGTAGTGTGTGTGGCCTCCACGTGCCTGTATGACCTCCCTGCAATGCCTGGGCATGCTCCTGATGAGGTGGCGGATGGTCTCCTGAGGGATCTCCTCCCAAACCTGGACTAAAGCATCCCCCAACTCCTGGACAGTCTGTGGTGCAATGTGGCATTGGTGGATGGAGCAAGACATGATGTCAGATGTGCTCAATTAGATTCAGGTCTGGGAAACAGGTGGGCCAGTCCATAGCATCAATGCCTTCGTCTTGGGGGAACGGCTGATACACTCCAGCCAAATGAGGTCTTGCATTAGGGGGAACCCAGGGCCAAGTGCACCAGCATATGGTCTCACAAGGGGTCTGAGGATCTCATCTCGGTACCTAATGGCAGTCAGGCTACCTCTGGCGAGCACATGGAGGACTGTGCGACCCCCTAAAGAAATGCCACCCCATACCATTACTGACCCACTGCCAAACCGGTCATGCTGGAGGATGTTGCAGGCAGCAGAACATTCTCCACGGCATCTCCAGACCCTGTCACATGTGCTCAGTGTGAACCTGCTTTCATCTGTGAAGAGCACAGGGCATCAGTGGCGAATTTGCCAATCTTGGTGTTCTCTGGCAAATGCCAAACGTCCTGCATGGTGTTGGGCTGTAAGCACAACCCCCACCTGTGGACATTGGGCCCTCATACCACCCTCATGGAGTCTGTTTCTGACCATTTGAGCAGCCACATACACATTTGTGGCCCACTGAAGGTCATTTTGCAGAGGTCTGGCAGTGTTCCTTCTGTCCCTCCTTGCACAAAGGTGGAGGTAGCGGTCCTGATGCTGAGTTGTTGCCCTCCTACGGCCTCCTCCATGTCTCCTGATGTATTAGCCTGTCTCCTGGTAGCGCCTCTATGCTCTGGACACTACGCTGACAGACACAGCAAACCTTCTTGCCACAGCTCGCTTTGATGTGCCATTCTGGATGAGCTGCACTACCTGAGCCACTTGTGTGGGCTGTAGACTCCATCTCATGCTACCACTACAGTGAAAGCACCGCCAGCATTCAAAAGTGACCAAACCATCAGCCAGTAAACATAGGAACTGAGAAGTGGTCTGTGGTCACCACCTGCAGAACCACTCCTTTATTGGGGATGTCTTGCTAACTGCCTATGCTTTCCACCTGTTGTCTATTCCATTTGCACAACAGCATGTGAAATTGATTGTCAATCACAGAAGTGTGCTTGACTTCAAGTTACATTGTGTTGTTTAAGTGTTCCCTTTATTTTTTTGAGCAGTGTATATAAAAAGGAACAAACAGTTAGATATGGTGAAATACTGAATGAAAAGGGTGAACTTAAATCTATGCAAAAATTAGAGGAACAAGGTATAAAGATGAGATGGTTTTCATATCATTCAAGGTATGACAAAGATTCTAATACAGAAGGTTTCTATGATAAACTGACTGACTTACATAAGATTTTGACAGGTACTGATGAAAGGGTGATTAAAAAATTGTATGGATATCTATTAGAAATTAAACTAGAAGAAGAACAAGTTAAAGAAACTATGATTGCTTGGGGGAAGAATTTTGGATATGGGATTGATCTAGAGAAATGGCAAAAATTGTGGTCTCAAAATTATAAAATGACAATGTCAACAGCATATACAGAAAATTTGTATAAGATGTTTTACAGGTGGCATTTTCCCCCCCGACAAGAACAGCAAGAATGTTCAAGAACAAATCTGAAAAATGTTGGAGATGTCATCAGATATCTTGCTCATATTACCATATGTGGTGGACTTGTGCGGATGCCAAAAAATACTGGACTAAAATCCACACGTGGTTGGAAAAAATGACAAAAAAGCATATAGACTTGAAACCAGAGATATTTTTATTGGGAATTTTACCTGAAATATATAGTAAAGAATTGAAATACCTGACTGTAAATGTATTAACAGTGACTAGGATTGTATTTGCCAAAAACTGGAAAAATGAGAAAATACCATCACAGGAGGAAATTATTAAGAAAATATTAGAATGTGCTGAAATTAGTAGATTGGCATTTGAAATCAGAGAACAAGATGATAAACAATTTTATAAAATTTGGGATGTATTCTATCAATGGTTAGACAATAAAACATGGTAATGAAATATGTAGATCTTTAGAAAATAATAAGTATATAAAGATGTATTTTTTTCTTATTATATCTACAAAATGATTGTAGGATAGATTTGAGATGATAATGTGAACTGTCATAAAACAAATTAAGTAAAATGTGGATTATTTCGTAAAACATGAATGAATAAATAGTATAGTCAAATGATTGATTAACAATGATATTAATGTATTTAATAATTGATTGACAATATGAGAATATATACAATGCAATTGTAATTGAAGACTACAAAATGGAAGCACAAAAAAAATTGTAAACCAACCGACACACTGTATGTCTATATATGGAAGATGGCTTGATGTTTTTATGTTTTGTTTGTCTATGTTTGTCTTAAAAAAGAATTAAAAAAAATTTTTTTAAGGAGAATAAAATTCTTACTATATAAGTAAGAATTAAAATTTAAAAGACTTTGTTTGGTGCATGAATGTTGTATGCAAAAATTACTGCCATATAGTCCTAACCATTTGGACTGCCAGAAAATTATTATATTATAAAAAGAATAACACCTTTTGCATGTACTTTACTTCTATAAAGTAGGAGTGATATTGCAAAACTAGATATTGGGCTGATTATTTCTTCAGATATTCCTTTGGTTACAAGCACCAAGTAGCTGCAAATGCCATGCAGGTTCTGTGAATAGATTACAACAACTATTCAGTTACTACTGGAATGATTGATAGATGGTCTTAACAGGCTATGATTTGAATAAGTATTATAGGATAATTACCTATGTGGAGCGTATGAGAGAGCCAGTTTGGTGTAGCAATTGAGGCATCAGGCTAGAAATTCAGGGACTGTTAAGTTCTAGTCCCATCTGGGGCGCAAGGGTGACCTTGGGCCAGTCATGCTCTTTCTGTCCTAGAAAGAAGGCAATGGCAAATCAGTTCTGAAAAACCTTTCCAAGAAAACTGCAGGCTCTTGCTCAGGTAATTGTCAGGAGTTCAGACTAATTCAAAGGCAACCCTCCCCCCCGCCCAAAAAAGATCAAGAGCCTATGTATCTTCCTACGAATTTCCTTAAGTTGTCTAAAACCAGGAAAATGGTGCAACATTGGCAGATGAAAGGAGGCTGGAGCATCCTATCCAGACACCCTCTTGTCAAGAAATCTCAGAATCCTCTGTTGCATCTCAGGGCAAACTAACAACATAGACTGCAACAATCCTACTAGTCAAAATGACTGTAGGGATCAAAAGAGAATGCAAAGCTTGTCTGGCAATAAAACATTCACACCAGCAAAACGCTAATCACTGCCTATGTATCACTGCCTATCTATAAACCAGCATGGTTTTTCATACATTGCAGAACCTGGCATGTTTTTGTATGAAATTTTATGGGGCATCCGAATGTATCCGAAAAGTCATGGGGATATAAAGTGGAAAAAGTTGTCGAAAATAAGGTGAAAATCTTGTGGGACTTTCGAATACAGACAGATCGTCATTTGGAAAACAACATGCCAGATATCACAGTTGTTGAAAACTGAAAAGTACAATTGATTGATATCGCTGTACCAGGAGATGCCAGAGTCGAAGAAAAAGAACTGGAAAAAATCACTAAATATCGTAACCTGGCTATCGAAACTACGTGATTATGGATGAATTATGTAACAGTGATACCCATTGTCATCGGGGCACTTGGTACCATGTCCAAGAATTTTGCAAAATACATCAAGAAGTTGTAGCTTCCTGCTGTAGCACCAGCAGAGCTACAAAAGACTGCGCTACTTGGAACATACATTTTAACAAGATACTCGATTGATACCTAGGATGCTGGCAGCAATCCGTATCGACCATCAAAGACAGTCAATGATATTTATGATACATTTTTAAATGTTCAGTTGACTGAGTTTCATGTTTAATGAATAAAAGTTTAATAATAATAATAATTAATAATAAAGAAACCATGCATTTCACAAAGGATAGAACTGAGTTTTTATCATAACCACTTTTCTCTAGAGGTTTCTTTTGTGAACTTAAGCCACTAGATGGCAGGCGCATGTTTAGAAAAAAAAAAAGTTGATAAAGATATGGAGGGCTTGAACATGCTTCAAAGAGATATTTCAGTTAGTATTCATGTTTACTGTATTTTAATAAAATATAAATATATATATAAAACAAATATAAAATACAGAAACTGTAAATCTGCTATTTTTGTCATCTCTGTGATGGGGGATAGGAGTCAATCCTCATCTGTTTCCTACTTTATACGATTTATGGGTCTCAGTATCATTATTGGGATTGGCTCAGGTTATTGTTGTTGTTTTCCCTCCTTATATGAGACCCTGTTCTTGCTACACCAAGATATGAACACAATGTTTTTGTGTTGCAGAGTATAGAGAAATGTTGCTGTAAAATAAAAGAGAAGGGTATTCCAGCTGCGTAACTTCATGGCATGTTCTTTATGAAGTCAGAACCTGCATTTTTCATTTAATATCTGAGGTAACCTCCAGAGAAAGTAAGTAGGTTAACACTGGGAGTTAATAGTAGAAGGTTCACACAAGCAGTACCAATCATTTTAATTTTTTTTATTGCCTTTACCCAAAAGTGTATCCCCCACTGGGTTTTTTCCCTTTTTATATTTTTTCTATTTTTTAACAGTAGGTTATCAGACAGCAAGAGACAGGCAGCCTCCAAATTGTACAAATAGAGTAAATGAAATGAACTGTTTGAGAAAATTTATATAAGCAGTTGAACTTTGTCTCCTAGAAATTTTAAATAGCCATTCGGCTGTTGTTTGGTAATAGTAAATGAAGTAGCATCAGCTAAAAGGTCCTGAGTTCAAATTTCATCTCAGCCTTTAGCTTATTGGTGACTTTTGATAAGGCAGTTTTTCACAGGTGCTCCATACCCATTTTTAATACAGCTGTAATGAACTAGCATAACCAGAAAGATTATTGAAATGCTACACAAAGAAAAAAACTTTTCTTCCATGTGGGCATTGCACAGCCATCATTTCTCTGTAAATGAACTCCCCATGAATTATTCCCATTGTGTTGGGCTAAAAGAAAATGACCAGTCCATGGTGATCCAGTTAAGCTTTTTCTGACTGAATATTGGAAACGTTTAAAAAGGTTTGCTGCATCAGATCAAAGATACATTTTTTCTCTTTTTTATCTCTCACTATTATAAGTAGATTTATTTCATAATCTAGGTTCATTGAGTCTCCCTCCACTTTAAAGTTTCGTTTAATTCTTAATAGGGTTATTTGATCAGCAAGTTGGATACTTCAACTTTAGATTATCTATCATCAAGTTAAAACATTTCCAGGATAGATGGTTGAGAAAGAGACTTTTTGTTCCAGGAACTGTATTTATTTCTTTTCTCTGCTTTCTGTTACCAGTGAATAGGAAGCATTTTCCAGTTATCCCATGATTATTATGTTTCCTCTGGAGTTTTCAGGGAGGGACTGGTGTAACCAAGTAAACAAGGTTTATTTGAATCCTCACAGTTGTTGACATAAAGAACTCTGGATACCTGAGTTAATTCCACATTCTCATTGTCCAAATTGTACATTTCCAGAGAATGCTGTAAAAAGAAAATATTTTCATCATTATTGAGCACCTAGGTAGGCTATATAATCTTACTGGGTTTCATGGAAAAAGAAGTGAAAGTAAATAATTGTGACGGTTATATTATTGGGAAATGACCCAATGTTTTCTGAACTCACTTATTGTGCTACTTTCTCTGTTGCTAAAACAGAACATGTAACTTGGGAAGGGGACAAGGCCTTTGCTTTAATTGAAAATGTAAAATAAATGTGTTTAACACTATTATTCTTTGTGTATTTAACTATTTTTCTGCTATGTTACATATTACAAATGTGATAGTGATAGTGATGTAGAAAGTCAGCGCCTACCCCTCCTAGAAGAATGAAATGTTTTGGGAAATATTTTTTAAAAGGCAGAAGCTGAAAGCAGCCCCCACTTTTCTTAATAGGCCACAGCAGATGTCAGCACTTAAGAGATAAAGAGCTTATTGAAAGAGGAAGAAAGTATCTGGATAGCTCTATGCATAGGCAAAGCAAATACTGCAGGCAGAAATCCATTCAAGACTGGGTATTTTGAAATGCCCTGCAGCAAAGTCTGAACAAAGGCAGAATGGTAGAATTAAAACCTGTCCCCCTCACTCAAGATCCAAAATAGGAGAAAAGCCATTAAGCTACAAAAGGAATTACCCAACACCCTTTCAGAACACAAGCCTCTTCATTGTACCATCCCTGAGCAGTCCAAACTTCACCTAAGAGCTCAGATAAACAATAAGCCAGAGGCTGACCAGATTAGCTCAGACAAACACCTAGGATTTGCATTTCATCTTTTGCCTATAGAGCCAGCCATGACCCCTACATAACCCCTTACATGACCCCATAGTAATCTGACAACAGCCAATAGAATACATGTTCTTGCACAGGAACAGGAAGCTCAAGTGCAAAGCCCAAAGAAGGTATAAAAAAAAACCCCACTCTCAACTCCATTTTGTCATCTGCTCAGAACTACAAACCCATGTGGTTCTGCTTCATTAGTAAGTCATCTTTCCAATCAGCCTCCATGTTTCCAGTCTTTCTCCCAGCTTGGAACTGAACCAGATGGATATTTCTTCCCATGGTGACATTTGAAGAGGCTCTGGAGCTACAATCTGATCTTCAGAGGTTTAGTTGGGTACCCCCGCCCCAGCCCCAGGCTTTCTGTCACAAAAAGATGTAACTCAAGAGCTAATATTGGAGAATTAGACACAAGTTGCTGAATAACTTTTCAAAATACCTGATTTGTGTTTTGGGTTGCCCTGCAGCAAAATAATTTATTTTGTGCAGAAATATAAAAACGGCTAATAAAGACAGCCTATAAATAAAAATGTATTCAGTGTAAAAACAGTCTTTTTCTGTTTCAGACTGTCAGTTGGATTGGGACTTTTTTTTCCCTTTTATCTAATAATGCAGAACAGTGTGTTAACCATTATGTTTGGCTTGTTAAACATTTGACATTTACCCTTTGTTTACAAACAGAACTGGTGACATGGAGCTGCCTCTTTTTTTGACATTTGCTATTGGTCAAGGCATTAAACATGAAAAAGCACAGTGCAAATAAACACAGAGAACATGCTGTGTCTACATGATTTTTCAATTTTTAATGAATAATGAACTTTTATTATAAATATCCAGGTACATATGTAGCAGAAACACAAGTCTGACTGGGAAGTTGGATAATCAGGTCCAGCAAAGGAAAAGCTTCAGTAACTTTTTCTTAAGTTTACATGCAGCCCTGCATAGAAAGACTCTAAATATTTAATAGTGTGCTATAATTGCAACCCTTATATGTACCTAGCAACTGAATGTTACATATAGAGAAAAATATACTCTGGATTTCTTCTTTTACTTGGATTCATGAAGATGTTCATACTGGGACACATACACATCCCATCCTCCAAAATTGGTTGAGCTCCTTTCAACCTGATAGGTGCTTCTTATTTTAAAAGTCAATTGTAGGAGAAGGACAAACAGAGCTTAGGGGCAGAGTCAGAAGAGAAATCAGTCTGGAGTCATTATGATCCCACAAGTGGTTTAAGTTCAATCCTCCTTCCATTCCGTTGACTCTTATCTAGCGCCAGTTTAGGGATAACTATTAGTTGATTAGGGGCACAGAGGTGGAACAATTAAGGCGCTGGGCTTGTTGATGAAAAGGTTGGCCATTTGAGACACAAGTACTGTGCAATGGGGTGAGCTCCTGTTCTTGTCCCAGCTCCTGCCTACCTAGCAATTAAAAATCATGCATATCCAAGTAGATAAATAGGTACCACTTCAGTGGGAAGGTATCAGCATTCCGTGCACCTTGGTATATAGTTGTGCTGGCCACATGACCACAGAAATGTCTTCAGACAACACTGCCTCCCTTGGTTAGGAAACAGAGATGAGCACTCCCACACCCACACCCACACACGTCAGATACAACTGGATGGGGAAGCCTTTACCTTTTATTAGTTGACTAGATTTTTGTGTATGGACATGGGCAATAAATCAGTAACTGGAACTTAATGTGTGGTCCTGATTCTTCACGCCTGACACATTTGTTTGTTAGACATGATGCACTTTTGAAGATGACATTTCTATGTAGACTTATCTGGACATAAGTCCATTAGCTTCATTAGAGTTTATAACTGAATTTACTACCAAATAAATATCCATGGAGTGGCATCATGGAAAGGTTTTTGTTATATCCTGTGCTCCAGTCATGTTGGCATTTATTGGAGAACTATCCTCTTCTATTGGGTTAAAAGAAGTTAGAACCTGTCCGTGTAGTATGTTGATATCAATGTAGCATGTTCATGTCCATGTACGTCGTACAAATGCTACTGAGACCATCACACAGGTGTTTTTACATTGTCCCCATTACCAATTAGTTGTGAAACTTCATTCTTGTTTTTTTGAAATGTTATATAGGTCATAATTTTTCTTGATTTTCTCACTTTTAAGACACCATTTATTATGAATGATTTATTATTATTATTAATTAATTTGTATGCTATTACACACAACATTGCTAGATTTTACCAATGGCAATTAAAATTCACAAACAGATAATTAAGCATCCATGGCATGGGTAAAGTATGGCAATTTTTTCTTGTTTTAATCTTTATCTGTTTTTGCGTCCTTTTTGAGGCTTTCAAAGGCCTTTAGTCTATAGACTTAGTATTAAGAACTTTTATAGAGATTTTATTGTTTAATATTATATCATGTTAGAAATTTTAAATTTTAGTTATTTTTTAAATCTAAGTTTTAGTGTTATTACTGAAGCAGGTATAATTTTCCTGATTGTATTGAATGCTGCTCTATCACTGAAATTCATAATTTGATTTTAGTTCTTGTAAGATATTGTTTATTTCTATGCTTATTTTATTTTAATACTGCATATACCTTTCAGTGCTTCTTTGGGCCAGGAATGAGAAGTCCCAAAATCTGAGAACATAGCACAAAGCAGTCTTAAGACAGGGAACCCTGTGTTTCTCAGGCTGTTGGTTTTGAAACTAATTACAAGCAGAATGTTATATAGTTCTTCCAAATTTAACATTGCTTTTTGATTGCCAACCAGTTTTACTCATATTGTTATACAATGTGAAACAGAAGTGTAGCTTTTATGGTTGAAAAAATGTGTTAAAATTCATTTAATTAAATGAGAACTGTTTTGTTTGCTGCAGGATACTGACCTGTTTCAGAATTAAATTAAAGACTGGATATTTAAAAAAACCATAAATGAAGCCAGCAGATACAATAGGGACTATGCCCTGCACCCTTTTGCATATAAAGAAAAATAAACATTTATAACTCAAATAGGGCTATGGAAAATCTTCCAAAGTCAGAATGACCATTACATAAATTCCAGTCCTGGAATAAAATGTTATGTGTGCTGGAGTGTCTTTTCTTGAATACTGAACATAATGGAATATCCTATTCCACTTTCAATGTATCTGACATCCCACAACTGACTGCTTTGTTTTTAATTTCTTTTCCAGCCATTGCAACATAAACACTGAAGTTTATATAAGTGTAGCAAAAGAACTATTCACATTTCTCTAAACATCAGTCTCCTAGTCATGCCTGTTGGGAAAAACAGAACAGGACTACAGTATCTGTATGTAATTGATTACACTGCCACTTCAAATTCAGCATCCAGAATTCCCTTCGTGGCTCAAGATTTGCCCAGGCAATCTTACAAAAAAAACCAGAAGCACCTCTAAACAATGTAGAATATTGTTTTTTTCCATCAAGGAAATATTTCATGATTCTAAAATAGGTAATCTAATTAATTATTGAATGATATTACCTAAAGAAAAAGAAAGCAATCATCTCTCACCCAAGAATTAAATTAATATAAGTCACTGAAATATATTACACATATTGTCTCTTCTAGTAAAGTATTTTTAATAGTAAAGAGTCATGGTGGCGCAGTGATTAGAATGTAGTACTGCGGGCTACTTCTGCTGACTGCCAGCTGCCAGCAGTTCGATTCCCACTGGCTCAAGGTTGACTCAGCCTTCCATCCTTCTGAGGTGGGTAAAATGAGGACCCAGATTGTTGGGGGCAATATGCAGACTCTGTAAACTGCTTAGAGAGGGCTGTAAAGCACTCTGAGCCATTATATAAGTCTAAGTGCTATTGCTATTTTGAAATCATGCCAGAAAAACAGTATCATTTATTTAATTTTATTGCTTTTAAAATGACAAAAAAGAACACAATCCCAAAAAATTGTGGTAAAAATATATACGTTGCCAAAGAAAAGAAAAAAAAAACCCACACATAGAAAGTGTTTTTTTTATATAAAATGATATATCATTGGTCCTTGACTCCAGATAAACTTGTGAAAACGGATAAAGGGATTTCTATTACAAGCTGGAAATGTAGTCAAAATCCATGTTCATTTTATCATATGTGGTAGCCTTGCAAATATGTGAAAGCATACTGGAGAAACATAACAGATAAAGTAAAACATATTTAAGATATAAATATTAATGAAAACTGAAAGTGCTGTATAAAAAAGTGAAAGAATAAAACAAAGAAAAAGAAAAAAGTATAAAATATAAAGATTCTCTGATTTTCTATATAATTCTGACTAGAATTTTAAATATTGACAATTTATATTCATTGAAATTTTATATATTTCATCTCTCACCACTAATAATTGGAATAGTTATCCTATCTTTCTTTTAAGTGATTAGTCAAGATCTTACAGGGTCTTTCGCCATTTTCTTAGTATCTCTGTTGCAAATATGTTAACATAAATGTCTGCTGTCATGTTATGGTAACTTTATATTTCTTTTTCTGCATGTCTTAGAACAAAATCATAAATGGGCATCTAACCTTGTCCATAAAATTTTCAATTCATCTTTCAATTTTAAAAATTATTTCTATTATCTTTAATTGTATTATCTTTACTATAATTTAATAACTGCATACAATAATTCAACCACAGATATATGTCTTGTGCCTCCCTTTCAAAAATTTAGGTACTCAATGTTTCAGAATTCAAATAAAATCACATTTATTGTACAAATTCTTTATTGTTCAATAGGGAAACATTGAAATACCAATTTCTAGATAGCTTAACTAGTTTCTGAAACACACATTTTGAGGAACTATGATCAGATACATAACAAACAATGTCGTTTTTGATTGGCAGGTAAAACAGCCTTTTCAAAAATTGTTAACTTACACATTTCTTGAATCCAATCCTCAGTGTATATAGTAGTAGCATTTTTAGCGTAGTTCTCACAACTCTTGTCCTTGTCCATATTACCAAAGTTCCCAACCAATATCTATTTCTTTGTTAGTTCTTAAATTTTTATGTCACCCATCTTCTCTATAACAGCTTACAGCAGGGGTGGGATTCTACTGGTTTGGACCAGTTCTATAGAACCAGTTGTTACAATTCTGTACAGTTCGGAGAACTGGCAAATCGCACCACTGGCTGGCCCCACCCCTCCCCACCCACCCCACCCAGTCGCTCCTTAGCTCGCATGCACGGCATCCAACTTGTCTACATTGTGCCTTCACCTAATTTTTGGTAAGTTGCTATTTTTCCTTTTTTCCCTCCCGATGATCAGCTGTGTAATTAGATTTCTTGCTTTCTAGCTAATCTAAATCGCTGTTGTACTGCTTTGCCTTCACCCAGGAGGCTTCCCTGAGGCCCAGTCAGGGGTGGTATTCAGGGGTTGGTGGGGGGAAGAAGTGACCTGAGAGCAGAACTGAACCTTCCTTAGGACTGAAGCTTCTATTTTTCAGTGCAGACTCAGGCAGCAGATTGCAGAAAGGTAGATCTCTGAGTGAATCTGTGATTCTGCAAGCAACTCAATCTGCCTGCCTGCTTTGCCTGATTTTGGGTAAAAGTTGCTCTTTTTTAAATAAAAAAAAACAATATTTACATATTTACAATATTTACATATAAGCCATGCCCAGCCAGTCAAGTGACCACCAACCCATATGCAGTCAGCAAGCCATGCCCACCCAGTCTCATGGCCACCAAGTCACACCCACAAATTAGGCCACACCCACAGAATTGGTTGTTAAGAAATTTGAATCCCATCTCTGACTTACAGTTATAGCAGGCAAAACCAAATCTTATGAGTTAACATATCCTCAAGTTTTATACATTGCCAATAATGGAAATCTATACTCCCTCTTTACTGATGCCTTTTTGGGCTATCCAATAAACTCAGAATATCATCATTTTAAAAATTAATTTAAAATAGTGCACTTTATGCATGAATTCAATTCATAAATGCAATGGAATATATGCATAAATGTGCAGTTATGCATATATTTCATTGATACTGCCATGTATGCATGAGCATGATATACATGATTACATCTAGACAGACAGACAGACAGATAATGATAGATCTATCTCATGGTCATAGTATGGTGTTAGCTCCAAAGATGGAAGTATCATCTGACAGGTTATGGAATTTTCCAGTGCCATGAGCTACAAGAACTCCACATTCCCATTTAATTTATCAAAAGTGAAGCCAAACTAATTTTTGTTTCTCCTGTGAGCCAGCTTCCTTCTTCATTATATGTTGGCTATGGTGCAGTTTGACACAAGGACAAGTTTACTGACTTTGTAAAAGCGGCATAGCTAAATTCAATGAATTCCATTAACTGAAGCAACAAAAAACATGAAATTTCTCTTCTCTAATGAAATAAATAGGATTTTAACAAACAATGCTGTGCTTGTTAATTCAGTTAAGCTTTTGGGATTCTAGCTGGAAATACCCACTATTGATTATAGTCTTCTCTCTTCATTAAGTGTTAAGCTTTCCCTTGCAAACATAAATGTAAACTTTAATTATAAAACTTGATTAGGCATTGGCAGAGTACCTGATAGAACTAAAATGTTTAAAAGATTACCAGGCAGAGGTGGTATTCAGCAGATTCAGACCAGTTCTGGAGAACCGGTAGCGGAAATTTTGAGTAGTTCAGAGAACCAGCAAATACCACCTCTGATTGGAGATTTTACAATATCCTTTCCCTGCCACACCCACCAAGCCACACCCACAGAACCGTTAGTAAAAAAAAACCCTGAATTCTACCACTGTTACCGTGATAGAGGACGTTAGATATTTGTGGATTTTTTTAATATGACTTTGTCAGGTTGACATTTTCTACTGGTCAGTATGTTTGGAGTGATTATTTAATTGCTGAACAAACTAAACATATTTACCCAAACCCCTTATATGGTTTGGTAAAGGGTTGATGCAAGGAGTGTGGTGATACTTGCTCTAAATAAGGCAAGTTAATGTTGTCTAATGTATTTTTAGCTCATAAACTAAAATGAAAATCAGTGAGATATCACTTAGCTGATTTCCTGATGTTTGGCCCGTCTTAGTTTTAGATTAATTTAATTTGAATTATTGCTTCATTACATATCATAATTGTTCACAGATTTTTTTCCCCTATTTCTATTATCTCCCATTGATGGTTCAGACTTATCAAATAAATACAAAATGACGGGCTAACACATTCTGGTGGGTTAATATGTGTTGTGGATTATGCAGATGAAAATAAGCCCCAAATATATAGATTCATTTATTTCCAAGGTCTAAGGTTAAAAGTCAAGAGCAGTTAAACTAATGATTGTGACAAACAACTCAGTACTTTATAATCAAAGAGTGAATCAATCATTTTCAAGGAAATAAAGTACATGCATGCCTATGTACATGTGTGTGTGTGTGTGTGTGTGTGTGTGTGTGTGTGTTATAACCTTGCAGTAGATATCAGAAAACAAGTCAGAAAGTAGGTTAAAGGTCAATGAATCTTGCATCAAATGATTACATCTCATCTGATCCTTTTTAAAACTAGAGTTAATGCCTATTTTAAAGCAATCATTCAAAAACTAAATATAATTGTTCAATAAAGTGGTGACTCCTAAAGGCATAAAAAAATTGACCTAGATGAGTCCAGCTGGCTATCCATCATATATGTAGAAGTGTGGCGGCTCACATGGATAGGATGCCGGGTTGACAGTTTGCAAGCCCATGTTCGAGACCCAAATGCTGCTACGCGGGAGGATGGGGAAACCTTGTTATTTGCTCCAGCTTCTGCCATCCTAACAGTTCGAAAGCCTGCAAACACGAGTTAATAAATAGGTGCCACTTCAGGGGGGCTCATTAACGGGAACATGAAAGGACCCCCATCTGGACATCCCCTGGGCTTCGATGAAGTCATGGCCAATCCTTTCACCATGGAAGAGCTTTGGAGCTTCTGACATGGAAGTTTAATATCAATCATATATGCTGATTGGCAACAGCAATTCAAGATTTCTGAGATCAATCCTTTCCAGTACAACCAGGACAAATCTGGAACCTTTTATATGTAAAGCTTGCATTATGCCAGGGAGTTGCCTCTTTCCTAAAACAGATTTGTGTAATAAATAGTTGTTTCTTAAAATCTAAATCATTTCTAATTGGGCTATTTAACAAACAGAAGAACATTTTTGTGACGTAAATTCTATTTAGGTTTTAATAAAACACATAAGTCTTTTTTAAGCAGTTTTCATTCAGGAGTGGATCTAAGGAATCATTTAACACTATGAAAATCAAGAGACATTTGTCACTGCAGTCAGAAAAAATGTGCTATCAGTGGTAGAAGTGTCAAGGAGTTGTCATCAGACTATTATACATAAATATCTGAAGCAGGGGGACAAAAATGTGTTCCCGAGCATTAAAAAAACATCATTTTGGATAGAAATCCATCTGCTTGTATGAAATCCTGAGATACCAAGAAGATCTAATAGTGCTGACTCTGCCGTTGTTTATCAGCACTGTGGATGTGACTTAAAAGGGGTATCAGTGTTAAACCAAAGTGAGATTGAAACCGGCATCAGCCTGTTTTTCCGTTTCTTTATCAAGAAAGTTATAAAGAAGCTGCTTTATCTGAAAGTCTGTAGATTTCTTGCAAAGCAGCAAGAAATGCTTTACCTTAGTTTATTATAAGATTCAGAACCCCAGAACTTTGCTCCAAGCGTACTTGTTGGCTGCAACCTTTGCTCAGGGTAATAAATGTCTTTGCCGCGTGGCAGTGAGTTATTAAGGTAGGAATGGAACAAAGACCGTTTCACAGTTACTCATACCAAAACTCTCTCTAAACAAGAAAGGATTTACATACAATTTCATTATCTCCAGCCTGGTTAGCATCCTGATACACTAAAGAATGATAGCCTTACCTAATTACCAGTATTGCTGAAATGTGCGTTAAAAAACAAAGTTTAGTTTGATACCTATTATCAAATGAAGTCATTCAAAACAAGATCTGATAGCTTCCTTGCTATTGATTTCTTGAGAGTCTCAGCAGTTTATTAGCAATGGCTTTCATTTAATTTTCTTTTTCTTTGTCACAATAATTTAAAGGGGGAGTTTCTTAAGCTCTGCAATTAGGTTAAATGAGACCTGTGTATACTGAAGGAAATACCTTAAGTAGTAGAGAAATACTGTGGATTCGAGATACGACATGATCTGAAAAGAAAATTATTCCCTCAACAAAGTAGAGAATCGTGATATCGGATTCATCCTTTGTGTGGCATTAAATATTACAAGAAGAAAATTAAACTATATACTCTGCAAGCAAAGATGAAGAAACTATCAGCAAAAATTAAAATAGAGCTGATTCATAACTGATTGATTAAGATGATGTCACCTCTTAGCAGCCACATATGTGTATTTTCTTCATGATGATCTGTCCCTAACCTGCATTCAGGTCTTCCAGTAGTGTATTCATTGCCATTGTAATTGAGTCCATCAATCTTGTTGCTAGTGATTCTTCTTCTCTTTCCTTCCACTTTTCCCAACTTTACAATCTTCTCCAGAAGTGGTCTTCGCATAATGTGTCTGAAGTACTGTAGCATAAATAGAATCTGATCATTTCTGCCTTGATTGAGAATTCTGTGTTGATCTTTGATTGTCCGTTTGTTTGCATTCATGGCTGTCCATGGAATTCTCAGAAGCTTTCTTCAATATTTATAAATCCTAACTGACTCATGACAGCCTTGCAAAATTAAAACTAATTTAAAGAGAACAAATAATCAGACCAAAAGATACGATTTCAGCAACATTCCATTAGATTATAGTGAAGATTTAGATTTTTTTTCCTATAGTGATGTTATTAAAAACTACAATTACAACAATAAAAATTAATATAAAGCATAATAAAAGAATAAAAAGAAAAATAGAAGGTGAAGGAAAGAAAAAATAGAGAAATAGAAAAAAAATCAAAAATAAGAATATAGTGATTTTAAAAATAAATATATAAAGAAAAAACGTCCACCTTCATCACAACAACAAAAAAACAATTTTAGTCACTTATCGCTGCCTCTTAAAATACAACAATTTCTTCTTTACATAACCTATCTCTTATCAATAAATCCTTAAATACTCATCATTTCAGTCCTGATGTCAGCAAAAATCCATTAAGGGTTACCAGATCTATTTTAACCTTGATCATGTAAACCAACTTTATATTCCTTCCTTTTATTTCTAACAATCTTGATCTTTAATGCCTACAAATAATGTCCCAGAACTTATTTTTCTTTTTTCTGCCTTCTTCAAAGCTTGAAGGGGTTGCTATTTGTATATTTTTAAAATTATTATGTTATCAATTGCTTTCTTTAGTATGTCATTTTTGTAGACTGACATTTTTAAATCCACTTTCAAATCAGTTTCAATTTGTCAGGTAAAAAACTTGTTTCTCTTCCATAGGATCAATTAAACATAGTCTATCCATAGAGGCAGATATTATTAAAAATAACTTCTAGGTCTATTGTTTAAAAATATCTTTCAACGTTTTCAATATTTCTAAGTCAAATTCAGGTGTTCTTTCATGGTAATCATTAGGTCCTTATAGTTCCCGCTACTGTCCAACTTTTAATGTCTTATCTTAATAACAATTAGATTTAATTGATTAGTCCCTCTGAACTCTGAGCTTAAATTCATGATGTCAAAAATGAAACAAATAAAAAATATTAAAAATGCAAAAAAAAAGTATTTTATAATGAAAATAGATGAAGAAAGAAATCTAAAGCAACAGACAGAGGAGCAATAGCCAAGGACTGGAAAAGACCCATTTATATTTCAAAATGAAAAAAAGGCTGAGTGAAAGATTGCTTCCAAACTTCCAAACAATTGTGATTATCTTAAAATCCAGTAAAATAATTCTTAAGATTTTGCAGTTCAAAAAGGAGCACTGCCAGATGTGCAGTCTGGATTCAGAAGAGGCAGAGGAACCAAAAACCATTTTGCTAACATCTGAACCATAGTGGAAAAGACAGGAATTTAAAAATAATTTTTCCTTTCTTGATTACTTTAAGGCTTTTTCAATACATTGACCACAACAAATTGCAGATAACTAATACCAATGGTGGAATTCAAAAAAATTTACTACCGATTCTGTGGGCATGGGCATGGGGTGGCTTGGTGGACAGGGGAAGGATACTACAAAATCTCGATTCCCTCCCCACTCCTGGGAGGAGGTCACTGCAAAATCCCTTTCCCTCCCAGCCCCACTAACCTGATTTCCAGCTTCGTTCTCCTGTGCAGGGCAACAAAAGAAGACCCAGCTGATCAGATGGGACCTGGGAGGCAGAGAATAGATGGGGATGGGGCCAGTCAGAAGTGGTATTGCCAGTTCTCCAAACTACTCAAAATTTCTACTACTGGTTCTCCAGAACTGGTCAGAACCTGCTGAATACCACCTCTGACTAATAAAACATGCATATTCTGGTTCATTACATCTGTGTCCTGACGAGTATGTTTAATATCCAGGAAACAACATTTAGAAAGGAATACAGATAAATTTAAACACTCATGAGTGATAGTTATATATTATCACTTAATTGATATGTAAAATGCATAAAAAATGAATTATAATTATTTAGGGAAAACATAGGGTCAGACTCCTCCTGATGACATCATCAAGCTGAGTCTGCCTTGTATAAAAGGAGCAGCCGTGGGAGTGTCTCCAGCTTTGGCGAAGGTACTTGACAGACTTTAGTGAGTGTCTCTGAAAGCCAAACAGAATCTTGAACAATAACATATCTTACCATAGTCTGGACGAAACAAGGGAGGGGCTGGGCTCTCTAGCAGCATAGATAGAAAGGGCGTTCTCAGGTAAATTTAACAACGGCCATTCTCCTCCATGCTGCTGCGAGAGCCCAGAATGGGATATACCAAAGCCTGCATGTCCTCGGGAGGGTCCTCGTCTGGTTAATCACTCCAAAGTTGGAACCACTCGCTGAAGCACCTGTCTGCTGAAGGCTGCACTCGTTGAGGCATAGAAGTCCAGGCGGTAGTGTCTGATGAACGGAGATGGGGATGTCCATGTAGCCACTCTGCAAATCTCTTCTAGGGGTGCCTGGGTGGCCCAGGCAGCTGAAGTCACAGCACTTCTAGTAGAGTGGACTGTTAGGCCCTGGGGCACCAGCAGGGCTCTGGCTTTGTAGGCCTGTGCGATGCACAACCTGATCCACCTACTTAAGGTGAGAGGTGAGGCCTTGTTTCCCCAGTGGGAAGGGGAAAAAGACACAAAAATGGTCTCTGTCTTTCTAAATGTCGAAGTGTGTTTGATGTAAATTCTAAGCGCGCTCCTAACACCTAGGGTGTGTCACTTGCGTTCTATGTCGTGGTGCAGAAGGGGACAGAAATCAGGTCACACTATGTCCTGGGATCTGTGGAACATGGTATTAATCTTAGGTACGAAGGTAGGGTCTAGACAGAGAACAACTCTGTTGTCGTGAAAGGTGCAGACGTCCTGCCTTATTGAGAGAGCAGCCAACTCCGACACCCTTCTAGCTGATATGATAGCTACTAAGAAAACCACCTTCAGGGTTAAGAATTGAAGGGACACCTTTCTGAAGGATTCGAAGGGAGATTCTGTTAGAGCCTGGAGTACTTTGTGAAGGTCCCAGGATGGAAACCTGTATACCACAGGAGGGTGAAGGTTGGAAGCCCCTTTTAGAAATCTCTGTACTGAGGGGTGGTGAGACAAGGAAGGAAATGAGTCCCAGGAGAGGACTGAGGAAAGAGCTTCCACCTGACGGTGTAAGGTGTTAGGCGTGAGATACTTCTCTAGGTCGTCTTGAAGGAAACTGAGGACCTCTGCTACCTCAGCTAATGTTGGAGTGAGACCCTCTTTTTGACACCAATGACAAAAAAACCCTCCAGGTGGCATCATAGATGTGTGTCATAGATGGTTTGCGAGACACCTGGATAATAAGAATGACCCTTTTGGGGAGATTAGCCTCTCTTAACAGTTGCCGCTCAATCACCACACGGTCAGTTTGAACCACTGGGGATCTGGGTGGAGCAGGGCTCCCTGATGAAGGGAGATCTTGTGGTCTGGGATCCTCCAGGGAGTGGCTATTGACAGGTTCACCAGGTCTGCAAGCCAGATCTCCTGGGCCAAGGGGGGGCCAGGAGAATCAGCTCTGCCTGTTCCTCCAACATCTTCCGAATAACCGCTGAAATGATGGGAAGAGGGGGAAAGGAGTAGAGGAGACCAGTGGGCCATCTGCTCCGAAGTGCATTGGTCCCCTCCACTCCACCGATTGTACCCTATGACTATCATTAAGTGTTGTTCATTATGATTCTTGATTCTTAACGAATGTAACTTTTCTTTTATGTATACTGAGAGTATTTACACCAAGACAAATTCCTTGAGTGTCCAGTCACACTTGGCCAATAAAGTATTCTATTCTATTCTATTCTATTCTATTCTATTCTATTCTATTCTATCAGATATCTCAGATATTATGAGAATACCAGGTTGATTGCTGAAGATCAGAGACATAAGGGAACTTTTGCTAAGAATGAAAGAATGAAAGAAGAGAGTGTGAAATTTGATTTGCTGATCAGTACTTCAAAACCACCATAAAATTATATCAATACATAATGCCACCCATCATAAACAGGTACAAAAGAAGCTGTGGTGTAATAGAGTTTATCTTCTTCTTTTTTTTTTTGAAAGAACTGTGTATTGATACTGAAATCTGTGTTTTACTTCTTGGTTGACCAAAAAAAAAAATCATGGTCCTTTAAAAAAATCATCTCAACATTTTCATACTCTCTTTCCATTCTTTTAAGTGCTGTCTAACCTAGTTCTCCACCTTTAGTTGGCTATCAAGGCAAGAAATCTCAGAACTTGTTGCCCCACATAAAAAAAATCTCAGCCCAAAGGAAAGGAGGTTAATGATTTCACCAAACAGAAAAATTAGGCATCAGTCTCCTGCGAAAAAGAAAGAAAGAAAAAGCAAAAATTTACCCCAGTAGCGTCTGAATACATTGGTTGCCCATTAAAGACAAAAGCTGCTTTATGTTCTTACATTCAAAATTTTACAGAATGTTGAATACATCCCTGAAATAAAGAGGCCCTGCTACTTGAGAAAAAAGAAAAACTACGATCCAGATAAAATATTAAAGAGCAAGGACGTGACACTCATAACAAAGATAAATGGCCATAGTTTTCAGGACTGTATAGCAACATAAACCAGTGAAAGCTACACCACCAGAAAAGCTAATAAAGAAATAGTGAAGAAAAATTGCCTTTGAATTCTGGTGCTGGAGAAAATTGTCAGGAATATTTGAGACCGTAAGCAGAACAATTGTTCAGTACTAGATGAAGTAAAACCAAACTGTTTAATAAAAGCACTAAACTGAGATGTTTTGGAACATAATACAAAAACAGGAGTCAAGAGAGAAAGAGCCCTCATGCTCAGAAAAATCAAAAGCAATAGAGAAACGTACAGAAGATAAGAAGCCTATGGTCGATATTACCGTGTTTCCCCGAAAATAAGATCCGGTCTTATTTGCTTTGGGGCTTGAAAATAAGCACTCGGGCTTATTTTCAGGGAGGTCTTTTTTTTTTTTAAGTGCAGGAGGCAGAGAGCTACCGCTGGTCCCACCCTCTCCATCCCACTGTCTACTTACCCGCGGCTCCAATGGGCCAAGCTCTTGGCATCCACTGGCCCTGCCTGCTGGCCCAGCTGCTGCCAGGAAACTTCTCAGCCGTGATGGACACTGTGCTGGCTGCCAAGAGGCTGCCCATGCTGCTGCTGGCCTTGCAGGGGCTCTTTGCTGTCCTGGCAGGGGGCGCGGTGCTGAGAACGTGGCCCCGATTGAGACTGCAGTCAAGCAGACAGTGGGACAGAGAAGGAGGGGCTGGTGGTAGCTGCCCAAATATTTTTTTGCCCCTGGGGAGACAAAGCTTTGTCTGCTTGCAAAGAGGATGTGATTTGTTCCATTCTCAAGCACCCCAACCAAGGCGACCAAACACTTTTCGCTTGGACAGAGAAATGATGGGGAGACTCAAAGCTCTATATGCTTGCAAAGTGGACAGTTTGAAATGGACCAATTAGTTCCATTTCAAAGCATCCCCTTCGCAAACACACAAAGCTTCATCTCCCACTGGGCAAAAGAAATGTACAGCAGAGCCAAGCGGAGGCAGGAGTGATCCCAACGTGCTGCCCACTCCATCCGACTGTCTCTTGGCTTGCCTGTGGCTGTGCCAAACAGGCTCCCATGTGGCTGTTGGGATCACCTGCCTCCCCCATGCCTCTGCCTCAGCCGTGCGAGCCTCCCACAAGCCTCCCATGTGTCAGGCAGCCATGCAGATGTCTGGATCACCTGTCTTCTCCCTGCTTCTGCCTCCACATTCTACACAAATACTTCTTGGTATTTGCACTGTGCCAAGGGGCCTGTGGATGCTGCCAGACACCGGCGGGCTCCACGTGCTCACCGCCTCTCATGGTAGCCAGGTCCATCCCCCGGGCTTATTTTTGGGGTAGGGTTTATATTAGGCCCACTCAAAAAAATCAGGCTAGGGCTTGTTTTTGGCATGGGTCTTATTTTGGGGAAACAGTATCACTGATTGCACAAACCAGAGCCATCAAAACTCAAAGCAACTAGAGAATCCTGGTGAAATTAATGACCACAAAAATATAACTATGACTGAAACATCTATAAAAATGCAAACATTTTCTTCTTCTTTTTTCAAATTAACAAAATAACGGATGCAAGTTTTTTCCTCTCCAACAATGTCTGCCCATTTGTCAACTTCGACTAACAATTTAAACTCGTAGTTGTCTCAGATTGCCTGCCAGAACAAATGGTGTTTGGATTAGGCATAATTTAACCTTGTCCTTTCTGCCACCATTTCAGTCTTCCTTTATTTTGGTGCTCTCTGGCCATTTACCATTACATAGCTATCTTTTGAAAGCAGGTATTCCATTTCAGGCATTGCTGCAGTTCTGCAGTGCACCTCATCAGAATGATGTGCTTTTCAACCTGAGTTCAATCTACATATACATTCTAAAATCAACATGTATAAATTACTGAGTCAATAGGTTTGGGATTTTTTTTTTTAGGTTTGCAGGATTACACTACAGATAGTCCTTGACTTATGACCACAACTGAGCCCAAAATTTGGTGCTAAGAAAGACAGTTATTAAATGAGTTTTGCCCCATTTTACAACCTTTCTTGCCACAGTTGTTAAGTGAACCACTGCAGTTGTTAAGCAAGTAACACAGCTGTTAAGTGACAGCTTCCCCATTGGCTTGTCAGTAGCTCCAAAATGTAATCAGATGACTTTGGGACATTAAAAGTGTCATAAACATCTAAGTTGCCAAGCATCTGGATTTTGATCACGTGGCCACAGGGATGCCACAATGGTTGTAAGTGTGAAAAACAAAGTAAGTCACTTTTTTCAGTGCCATTGTAACTTGGAAAGGTCACTAAATGAATGGTTGTAAATCAAGGACTATCTGTATACTGTACATCTGCAAGCCTCTTCATGCTTAAATGAGACTGTCCCATTGAACCTGGTACAATCTGGACAGAAAGGTACGTCATGTCTTCCCATTTTCCCACAAATGTTCAACACATACAGGAAGCATCCATCGTCTTTTTTTATTACAGAATCACCATGCTGAATCCTGCCTTCCGGTGGCGGATTAAGGCTCACTGGTGCCCTAAGCACTGACAAATCTTGGTGCCCCCCATCCTTTGTACATACTGTATAAACAAAGCCATATTCTCAACTTTGTGGTGCCCCCTTTGGGCCTGGTGCCCTAAGCACGTGCTTAGTCTGCTTAATGGTTAATACACCACTGCTGCCTTACATTTTATATTCTGAGGAATATAAAATACTTCACTGAATAAGTAAATATAGAAGAAATTGATTTTGTTAAGTGATTACAAAGACAATAGCGGGATGTCTACTTATCCCTTTTTTTTTTTTGCATATAAATTTTATTGAATTTACAATTAAAAAAATAACATAACAACATTACATAAGAAACAGAGAGAGAAAAAGAAGAAAGAAAGAAGAGAAAGAGAGATGAAGAAAAAAAAAACCGCTCGGTCTTGCGACCGAAAAAGGAGAAAAAGGAGTATAAAAGAGAGAAAAAAACACACAAAAAAAAACAAAGAAATGGAAGAAAAAGAAAATACGTTAAAACCAGACAAATATTCTTTTTGACAGTCTACAAGATCCAATTCTCCAATTCTTCTCTTACTTTAAATATACACATCTTATCGCTATTTATGGATATTTATGCTTATTTATGCTCATTGAACAGTGTATCTCTGATATAACCAATTATACCATGCATTCCAATTATTATCAAATGCTGAAGACTCTTTATTTTTAAGAGCTATGGTTAAATTGTCCATTTCTGCGCAGTCACATATTTTCTGAATGACCAATTGATCTGTAGGTAAACGGGATGATTTCCAGCACTGAGCAAATGCTAATCTGGCCGCAGTTAGAATATGAATTATTATATATTTCGCCTTTTAGGAAAATGTTTATCAGAAATCCCTAGTAGGAAGAACTCTGGTTTATATTCAATTTGATCTTTGGTTATCTCCTCCAGCCATTTTCTAATTTTTTGCCAGTATTTCTGGGCTTCTTTACAGGTCCACCACATATGAAAGTAGGTTCCCTCTATGTTTTTACATTTCCAACATTTTGGACTAGAGTTTGGGTTCATTTTCGCTAACCTCGAAGGGGGTAAGTGCCATCTATATAACATTTTATACATATTTTCTTTGTACGCCGCAGATTTCGTAATCTTAATGATTCTATTCCAGATCTTTTCCCATTCTGTTAATGTAATGCTTCTTCAGTAGCAGGATTAAAGATCAACAGAAATAAGACGAAATTACTGACTAAAAATCTAACAGAGAACCAGAGGAAAGAATTAGAAAAAACCATGGGGATACAGGCAACAAAAAAGGTCAAATATTTAGGCATATGGTTAACACCACATAGTAAATCACTCAAAGAGAATACTTATGATAAACTGTTACAGCAAATTAAGAAAGATCTAGAATCTTGGAATAAGTTGCAGCTTTCTTTACTGGGCAGGATTGCCACAATCAAAATGAACATTTTACCAAAACTCCTTTACTTATTCCAGACAATCCTAATAAAATTATCAAAAAAATTTTTGATGATATAAATAAGGTAACTCTTAAATTTATTTGGCAAGGGAAAAAGCTAGAATCAGTATTAAGGCCTTACAAGATGCAAAAAGTAGAGGTGGGCTAGCGCCCAAACTGGGAATTATATTATTGGGCAGCCAACTTACTATGGTTAAAAGACTGGGTCAATTTACGGAATAAAAGAACCCTAGCCTTGGAAGGGCACGACCTTCAGAGAGGATGGCACACATTTCTATGGGATGTGGGAAAACTAAACAGGCGTACTTTCATAGACATCTTATTAGAGATTCACTATTAACTAATTGGAAAAAATATGTAAAAACATTATTTAAAAATTCCGATTTGGCTTTCAACAATGGAGGCAATGGTTCATCCAAACAATTTGGATATAACAAAAACGACTAAATATAAAGATTTATTAGATCCTTTAGGAAAATTAAGAACTCGACAGGACTTACAGGAACAGGGATTTAAAATTGATCAGTGGTTATATATACAAATCCATAGTAGATACAAACAAGATATCAAAGAGTTTGGAATCTATAGCAAATTACAACACTTAGATAAAATCTTATTAGGATCAAATAAAAAGAATATCTCTAAATTTTATAAATATTTATTGGAGGTAGAATTAGAGCAAGAGATAGTGAAAGGGAACATGATAATGTGGAGTAGGAATATTGGAAGAAGTACTTATCCCTTTTATTGACCTACTGTAAGTAGAATTTTATATAAAAAAAGATAGCTACATATTGAAGATATATTTAAAATGGGATTCAAATACTGTCACAATTGTACAATTTATGCATAAAAGGACTTATTCATGCTACTGAGCTACCGGAGAGCGCTATCATTGACTCACATTTGAGGTCTTTCAGATTGAGATCTTGAACTGTAGCTAGGGGGACTTGACCACTAGCGGTGCTGGGCAGAGTAATTACAGGGCTGTGGAAGAAGTCAGATCATTTTGCTAAATTAAAAATGTGACAAATTAATGAATTCTCTGTAGCTAATGAGCAACCTAATTTCAGTCATTTCCTACATAATAGATAACAGATGTTGATTTTTTTTCACATGAATTAATATATTGCTTAATTCTTAAATGACATTAGGCAATTTGCAAGTATAATAGATATGGGTGATTTTGGAAGGTATGAGTACTTGTGTAACTCTTCAAACATTGAGAAATAGGTTGAGATGACACTTTTAGAAAGTTTTTAGGATTCCAGTTAACAGTCATATTTAGGATTAATATAAATTTAAATGGGAATCATTTAAGTAATGTTAACAATGCATTTAAAACAAAAACAAAACCAAACAATCCCCACTGCCTTCCATCTCTACTATGACTGCAGACTAAGGAATGAATAAAATAGTGTAGCCTTCCAACATATACCCCAAACCAAAGTTGTTTCTTGTTCTTCCTAATCATCTTTTGTGACCCAGTAATTAGTCCTTATTTCTTCACTTGCCCAGAATTCTGAGACTTCCCAATGTAAAAATGAATTAGTTAATTTTAATGTATAAAAAATAATTGATGAATGGAGTAATTAAACTGAAGGATTTTGACATCTGGTCTAAGTAGGAATTCGAAAATTAAAGTAGTTCATTCATCTGTCTCATTTATCACAGCTTACTCATCTGTAATCATAAGGTAGATAAATACCAGAAATATCCTTACTTTTTTAAGGTTTGAGTATTTAACTATGCCAGAATCGCATCATTCTTTTCTCCTTGACATGTAATAAAACCATGTTTTCGATCAAGATTCAATTTAAATACGGCCATGTAAAAACTAATAATACATTCTGTTTCTGTGGGAAAGTAAAAAATGTTTCCTTTGCAATGCCATTGTCATGTCCAAGATCAACAAAGCAAAGCAAACAAGAATGACAAGCAATTACTAAGCACTGATTTTATACAGTATGAAGAAGTAAAACAGAAATGGTAAGGTTATGGCTGAAGAAAAGGCAATCGGTTACTCTTTTTGTTTCATGTGCCTCTATTAATTTTTATGGCATTAAATGAAACATGTGAAACAAGTGAGATCAAAATATCATATGGAGCTACCATTTGTGTGTGTGTGTAAAAACTTGTCCATCATCATCTATTGATTATGTGCCGTCAAAACTCTTACCAACCACCCAGACAGATTTTTCTCCATGACAATCTGACCCTAACTTCAAGTCTTCCATCAGTGCATCTATCACCACTGTAACTAAGTCCATCTGCCTTGCTGCCAGTTTCCCTCTTCTCTTTCCTTCCACATTTCCCAGCATTAAAGCCTTATCTAGAGAGCGAAGGGTTCACATAATGTGTCTGAAGTAGGATAATTTGATCATGGTCATTTGTGCCTTTAGTGAGAACTCTAGATTGATCATCGTCCATAGTCAATGACTTTTCTTTTTCAATTAATCCAAGAAAGTTACTAAATGCATTCACCGAGAGCAGTTGTTTATTAAAGCTGTACAGTAGCTACTGTACCCCCTTCATTTCCTGACTACATTTGTTTCCACAATTTTACTAAAACACTTGAGAAGGAGAGGTACTGTGCACCCACATTTTTGCTGATAGAGTCTTTTGGCATTTGAGGAAAGCGGGGTTCTTGTTAACATTGGGAAGGAAGAATTATATTACAGTTTCTAGTTTATTCTTTTTAGAGCCTCTCAAAACAATCAAATCTTTTCTCATCTTTTTTTTTTAATTGTATCTTTGAACTTTATCTTTATGATAATGTGTTTTGCTCTGCTATGATAAACAAGCCATGCACAGCAATGCTTTTCTAACAAGAGTTTCAGTTGCCCAAAGGAGGAGGAAAAAAGCTGTCTGCTTAACTATATCTTATCCTGGGCCAAAAATCCTCTGTCCTGCGCTTAAGGGTGCCAATAAAGTACAGATTTACACCAATAGACAAGACTATAAAAATGTAACCCTCTGGCCCAGGCTACTTCACTGCCATTCAGCAGGTGAAATAGTTCTTCTCCCATGAGCTGTTCAGAGCATCCAGAAGTGGGAGGCACTTCAGTCTCTTCTGGAAAGGCTGGGCTTAAAACTCCTCCTCCGCGGGACACCTCCTCAGCATCCCTCAGTTTTAGCTCAGCCTTCGTGGTAAGAGGTTGTGCACTCCCTGACTGGAACGGTTTCTGATTCAGCTAGTCAAGATTCAGGTTTACTCTTGGGTTAATTCGGCTTGCAAATTTCCCCCCCTATTAATCTGGTGATTTCAAGGCTTGTGGCTCTATTAGGTTATCACCCCGATCAGTTGAGAGCAGCTCTTTGTGACTGGCGGAGCCTGCCACTTCGCAGGCAGTTTGAGACGGCCACTTTGGGCAATTAGCCTATCTAATTCCCCAATCGTCTTATCTTTGCGATCTTGCCAGAACGCTCGCAGCCACGGCTCACTTCTCCTTACAGGATCATTTGTCTGACATTTTGGAGAGTCAGCAGCAGCGGCTCGTTAAACTGCTCAGGCATTTAACATCGGAGATTCTGCCTTCCCGCCTTTTTAAACGGCTGGCTTCAAGTTCACACCTAAATGTTACAGGCGCCATTCCCCGGTAGTTTCCCTTCTTGGGGACCGGGGCAAGTACTTTCCCACTCCACTTTCCTGGGATTATTTCTCTCTTAGCCTGCTGGCGTTAGATAAGCAGGCTAGTCCTTAAACAGGAATTGCTTTTGGATCGTTACATTGGAGCGAAGCCTCAAGTGCCATTTGACAGGAAAGGGTCCATCCAGGATCCATCCTGTCCCTTGTTGGGGACCAGGGATCCTGAATATTTCTTGCTTGGAGTGCTTGGGGTTTTTCCCTTGCTGGGGACCTTTAGATACTGTTTCCCATATATACGGGCTTACATATAGATATAGCCATATGTATACATATATGTGTGTATTTGTATATAGATATATATATATAGACTTACACTCCTGGAGAAGTGCCCTACTTTCAACCACAGGGGTAGGCACCACCCCTAAGTACAAATAATAATAATAATAATAATAATAATAATAATAATAATAATAATAATAATAATATTTTTAAAAAATTAAAGTTAGAGACAGGAGATTCAGTCCTCCACAATGGAAGGTGACAACGTCTTCCACTCCAAGACAAATAAGTCCTGAGATAAGTCAGTGGGCCCAAAAAGGCCTCTAAGGCGGCGGATAAGGATGCCCATAGATGGCACCAAGCCTTGGAAAGACAGTGGCAGAAACAGGCCAGTGAGGCGGACAAGATGGCTATGACACAATAATCGGATCAGGGCCTAAGTGCATTGTTGGGGCCCTTGGACTTATCCACCCAGCCCAGACAGGCTCTTTCTGGACAGCCTCCCATAGGCATATCTCCTCCAATGAGCACTGACCAGTGAATCCCAGAGGCAACCTTCACCCCTACGACCGCCAGTTTAAGACAGGAGGAGGGATTACTTGAGACTATTCCCATTGAAATGAGGCAATGGATGGAGATGGCCATACAAAAGGGTGTTGTGGCTGGAGTTCAGCAATCCATCTGGACCAGACACTTTTCGGTTACTTCGGAAGCGGGTTCTCTGTCTGCTCGATCCTTTGTGCATATGGGACATCATCAAACTCAGGTATTCCCCAATATCCCTGACATACCAGCCCAGGGGCTTCGGGAGGAGGTGGAACTAGATGACCAGGATGTTCCCATGGAGGTGGGGTCGATCCATCGGATGGACTTGGGGTTGTCAGAGGCTGACCCACTAGAACAAGGAATGTCAGATGACGAAGGCCTCATTCCGGACCAACCTACCTTTTCTGGCCTTTTTCGTCCACACCTCTTTAAATCTTTACTGTTCTCACAACTGGCTAATGAGGCAGAAACTATTCCTGTCCCTCATATGTTTGCTGAATTAGTACAAAATCAATGGGCATCAGCAGCATCCTACCCAGCCCCAACAGGGTATGATAAACGATATTATAATTTGGCACCAGAGTTTTCCAATTTTCTCAAAACACCGGAGGTGGATGAGCCCATTGTGGCACTGGCCTCTTCTTTAACCTTTCCCAACGAGGCCGAGGAAGCTCTGAGACCGGAGGAAAAGAGAGCAGAGTTGGCACTCTGTAGGGTGCATGTTTCTGATGCCTGGGCCATTAGGGCAGCTACAGCTGCATCCTTTTTTACACAGTCCTCCCTACAATGGCTTGAGGGATATATTGCTTGACAGCAGCTCCCATTGGAGGGCAGCTAAAATTGTTTGCTGATCAATAGGACAGCTCCACCTCTGATGCGTGGGTCAGGGACTCTGTTAGGTTTGGTTTGGCGCTAGAGTTTCAATCTTCCCCTCCGAACTTTTTCATTAGGAGCCCTAGGTCCACAGATCCCATTAAGAGAGCGTTGATGCAGGAGGCTATCAATCCTCTTCTGCATATTCGGGCCATTAGAGAGGTCCCATCTGAACAACGGGGTCAAGGCTGTTACCTTCTATTGTTTGTGGTCCAAAAGAGTTCGGAGGGGCTGGAGGGCAATTCTGGACCTCAAACATCTGAATAGATCATTGGTTTTTCGAAAATACAAAATGACTACTCTCCAGTCCATTCTGCTCAGCATCAGGGAGAACGATGTCCTGACCTCTATAGATCTGACAGAGGCTTACCTACATATACCAATTAGATCTGCTCACTACAAATACTTTAGATTTTGCTATTGTGATTGGCACTACGAATATATCGCCCTACCATTCAGTCTGGCTTCAGCCCCTAGGACCTAGCGGCTTTGGCTGCCTCCCTCAGGAACAAATCTATTCATTTACAATGTTATCTGGATGATATTTTAATTTTGTCATCTTCCAGACATCAAGCAAATTTGGATACCAAGATTACTCTGGAGACCCTTCAAGGTCACGGCTTTTCCATAAATTGGGATAAAAGCCATTTGATCCCTTCAACTAGGTTAGTTCATTTAGGGGCAGTGATAGATACCGTGGAGGGCAAGGTTTTTCTCTCTCAGGACAGGTTGAATAGTATCCAGTCTTTGGCCAGAGAGATCAGAGTCTTAAAGAGGGTTTTCCTGGCAGTTCTGTCTCAACTGTTAGGGAAACTGATTTCTTGTATTTCCATTGTGCCTTGGGCTCGATTCCATTCTAGAGATCTGCAATGGTTCCTGCTGCCTTTCCAGTGATCCAGAAGAGCCACTTCCAATGTCCCGATAAAGATACCGCACAATGTTCTCCGATCGCTCCGCTGGTGGTTGGAAAACATGATAAACAAGGAATGTCCTTTCAAGGAACCTTGCAGGGCAATGAACACAACCGATGCCAGCCTGGTAGGATGGGGAGCTCACTTCCAATCCCACACTGCACAGGGAATTTGGACTATTTCTGAACAATCACAAAGCATCAACCTGTTGGAGCTGCGAGCAGTTCATCTGGTTTTACGGAGTTTTCTACCCCTTTTCCAATCACGCCACGGTCTGGTCTTGACAGACAATATCACAGCCAAGGCCCACGTAAACAGACGGGGGGGGGGGTACCCACTCCAAACTTCTGATGCTAGAGATGACCAGGTTGTTCAAGTGGGCCAAGGCCAATCTGTTGTCGCTCAAGGCAGAGCACATAGCAGGGGCCTTAAACACACAAATGGACTGGCTCAGCAGGGCCTCGATAGATCAGGCAGAGTGGCACCTACACCCGTCTCTCTTCCAGGAAGCAGTGCGGAGATTTGGGCAACCAGTGACCAATCAATTTCCTCTCCCCACAATGCCCAATTGCCCCAGTATATTTCAAGGTACCCGACTCAGGGGGCGGAGGCCATCAACGCTCTGCGATGTCAGTGGCCTCCCGGACTTCTATATGCGTTTCCTCCACTCCCTGTAATACCCAGGTTGATCCAGAAGTTATTGGAGGAACGAGCGGAACTGATATTGGTCGCCCCTTACTGGCTCAGGCGAATGTGGTTCGTGGACTAACAGGACCTGTCGAGAGAACAATCTTATGAAATTCCACCGTCGAGGGTTTCCCTCTCACAAGGGCTGGTACTTCACCTGGACCCACAATGGCTCAGCCTAGCCATATGGAGGTTGAGTGGAACCGTTTAAGGACCCAACAGATTTCAGAGGATGCCATTGCCACCATACAAGCATCCAGACGGTCCTCTACAAATCATATATACAAGGCCACGTGGTCCGCTTTCTGTTGCTGATGCCGGGGGCCTAAGATCGACCCAACTGCCCCATCAATAGGACAGTTATTGGACTTTTTACAGGAGGGGTTGACCAAGGGCCTATCTCCAAATATGCAGACAGGTGGCGGCCTTAGCTTCGGTAATATCCTGGGGTAACCTTTGTTCCATAGTGCACCATCCACATATCTGCAGCTTTAAGGGTGCTGCAAACTTACGACCTCCTGTAATTCACCGCTATCCCACTTGGGAGCTCAACAAGGTGTTAATCACACTTAAAACTGGCCTTTTCGAGCCTTTAAGAACCGCTAGTCTCAAATTCCTGACATATAAGGTAGTCTTCTTAATTGCAATCACATCAGCAAGGAGGATTTCCAAGTTGGCAGCATTGTCG
The DNA here is from genome assembly GCF_049901715.1 of Pseudonaja textilis. Lineage (NCBI taxonomy): Eukaryota > Metazoa > Chordata > Lepidosauria > Squamata > Elapidae > Pseudonaja > Pseudonaja textilis. Next base: position 139,660,012 of record NC_141990.1, on the reverse strand, counting down.
ATGAGAAAGGACCTGTGCATGTTTCATGCGGACAGAGTGGTTCTCAGATTGGATCCATCGTCCATCCCTAAAGTAAATTCAGCCTTCCACAGAGAGCAGGAGTTGGTGCTTCCAAATTTTTGTCCGAAACCATCTCATAGACTGGAACATCAATGGCATTGACTTGACGTTCGAAGGGCGTTAAGCATCTATCTAGACCACATGGTGGCATTTCAAATATCTGAGGCTCTATTCCTATCCTTCAACCCATCCACTTTAGGATGCAGGGTGTCATCAACGACCATTGGTAGATGGTTGAGAGTCACCATAGCTAAAAGTTATGAATGCCAGTCCATCTCGGTTCCTAAGGGCATTTCAGCCCACTCGACAAGGAGTACAGCAACTTCAGCAACATGGGCCACTCAGGCTTCCATAGACTAAATCTGCAGAGCAGCAACTTGGGCTTCACCATCACCCTTTGTCAGAAATTATAAAATTGATGTCTATGCCTCAGCGGATGCTTCATTTGGCAGAAGAGTCCTGCAGAGAGTCCATAGAGTTTAGGAGTGGATTTCGATCCAGACCGAGTCCCTCCCTAAGGACAGGACAGGCTTTGGTATGTCCCACTTCTGGATGCTCTGAACAGCTCATGGAAGAAAGGGCATTGGTACTTACCTGATACGCCCGTTCTCTGTGAGCTGTGAAGAGCATCCAGCCCCACCCATTTCTTTCCATTTGGTGGGGTTCCATTCTGGTCAGGGATCTAGATTAAGTGATGAGTCCCGGACTTTGGCACTCAGTCTTTGCAAAACTGGGGGATACTGAGGAGGTGTCCCATGGAGGAAGACGAGCGTCCCAGAGTTTTTAAGCCCAGCCTTTCCAGAAGAGACTGAAGCACCTCCCACTTCTGGATGCTCTTCACAGCTCACAGAGAATGGGCATATCAGGTAAGTACCAACGCCCTTTTTGTGTGGCTGTGGTAAGCCTTCTTAACGAGATGGAATTAAATAACGAAATGTCATACCTGCATCAGCTTGAAACTCTAAGTAACAACTATCCTTAACTCCATTTATTGAGAAAGATATGGTTTACATAGCCAGATCTGAGAATCATGTGCCAAAATCTCCAAGTCTAACTTTTCCCTCCCTTAGTTGCCTCCCATCACTGGGCCTCCATGTCCAATGAAATTCAAACAAGAAGTTTTCATAACTGTCACTTCAGTTTGATATGCAGTTGCATTACATTCCCAGCCAGTTGTCTTTGAAGCCTGTAGGCTCCTGAAGTCCTTTCCTAAAATAAAGTACCATCTGCACCATTCAGTTAACTTATATTCTATACATAATTCAGACACATGTTCTAGAAACATAAATTGTGAGCTGGTGAACCACGCAAGAAGCAACCAAGGTTTCCTTTCATGTGTATCACTATTCAAAACTTGGTTGCATAAAAAACTGGTCACTTGGGGTCCAACTAATTGGGATGCCCAAAATTACCTATAGCCTCCAGCTCATCCTTGTTTTTAAAATATGGGTTTGCTTATTCAGGTGGTCCCAGCTTTCTTTATCAGAAGATGCATGTTAAGGTGGGAATGTCAGAAAAAGAGTACATAAAGATTTCCCCTCTCCAGTTTTAAAACCAAGTCACAAGAAATGAAATGGGGTGTGGCTGTCTTTCACGAATCACATTGACCCTGCCTGAGTTAAAATGCTACTAGTTAGATATGTTTTGTGGGATATGCTTTGAGGTAAATGCAGGTTAACCCTTCTCTCCATCACACCTGAGGATCAGGGCAAGACATGACTGGAGAGAAGTAGAGCGATATGATAAAAACTTCTCCTTTCCGAGGCTCAGAGACCACAATATTCTTCTGCTACGTGGCAAATGTATACGGTGTTAAACTCCTTAGCATAAGTAGAGGGAAGTATCTGGTAATTATGGAAAGTACATTTTATTTATTTATTTATTTTGTCAAGCACTTATAAGATAACAGGTATAAGTATAAACATAGTTATGAATACATGAAATGGATGCATATAAGAAAAATAAAAAGAATGTTTTTATTATATGTATAATAAAACAAGAATACTGTTACATCATTCTAGCGAATCATAGTCCACAGAAGAATATATAACCAACATTACCCCCACACAGTGCCAAGAGGAAAGTAGATTGAACTATCAATTACTGAGATATAGGGCAAGGAATTGGTGAGCAGCTCTTATCTTATAGAGTGAATTATCTTTTAGAATAAAAGTCTCATGACAGTTTGGTAGACAAATAGATGGACATTCTCTTAGGCCAGAATAAATGAGGCTTTATTGTTAGATTTGCTACCAGTCCAGCTCTAGTATATATTGAATGAGAACCTTCTAATCTGTTACAGGATTCTTTAATAAGGATCCCTGGAACCATTCCCTTCTGATAATTTATATGTTATTAAAATTATACCTTACAATTTAATATTAGGCCAAATGCCCAAAAGCACTTTCATTCCAGGTAGGAAGCCATGAAAACACCTATGCAAGATTCCTGTTATCCTAACATCCCTTTATGTAGTTTTGAGGAAAAGACATGCTTATTTAAGAAAGCTGCATATAATAATGGTGGAACTATTTAGAAATTCTAAGGTTATTAAATGTCTTAAATAACCAAATATCACTCTATTATAGCTTTTACTATACAACTCCAATGGGTTGAGTCGTTGTTTCAGAGGTATTTCCTTAACTTAACAGAGAAACAGAATGACCACAGGTGGGCAAAAAAGCAGCGGGGGTGACTTCAGATTTCCTGCCACTGAGTTCCTTGTAGGAAGATGGCGGGGAGCATCAAAAATCGTCCTTTTTTCCCTCCCTTCTTTCCCTTCCCAGGAAGCAGGTAAATGGCTGCTACTGGATAGGTGTGGAAACAAGGAATTGTGAGATCTTCAGAAAAATGAAAGTCACATGATTGCGGCAGCATCCCAGCCAATGGCACTGACAGACACAATTTCCCCAAATTTCATTACTTCAGGAGTCATGGGTCCTGGATTTGGGACATGTTCCATAAGTTTATCCCATTTGAGGTACCTTGGCTCAAAAATGGTTGCCCTACAATGCACTATTTCTCTCAGTTAAAGGTTGTGACATTGAGAGTTTTAGTAGTATATAGATAGCTGAGTATATTGGGTTTTTATATGTGATTAAGCGATGAGAACTGTACATCCAGGCTACGTTGTGAAATGTAAAGTAATTTTTGTCATTATATATTGTTGCTGTCAATTTGGAATAATAAGCCATCATAGTGGCATTTTGCTTCCAGAATGTTTTGGGAATTTGCAAAAATCAGAAGAAAATGTTTAGGTATCTTATGCATTTAAACATAGGAGTTTTTAGGGAAAAAATATTGCAGCCAAGTTTTACTTACATTCAAACCAATGGCAACTGTGCAGTAGTTTCATTTCATTCCATTTATTTGCTGCCACAGAGCTTTCTTAAATGATAAGAGTTCCAGAAATATATATCTTCAGGAAAACAAATAGTTAAGGATTACAGCAGAGATTGCTCAGTGTGCAAACATGTCTGCGGAATTAATGTTCAACTAAAATAAATTTGTTTTGGTTTCCTTTCACAGAATTTTTAGAACTACAAAAATGTGCATAGAGGCCTTCCTAGAATTCTGCAAGTCCAGCTTATTAAACTGAAATTCCTAATAATCGTCTCTACATCTCATACATACAATAAGATTTCAGAAGGGGGAAAGGAGAGGAATTCAAAAGGTTATGAATATAAGGTCTTCTCAAGAAAGTGTGATTAAAAGAGTGCATGATCAACCAATCATGTAAAGGTGCAAAAAATCCATCTTCACTTTGCTTTTGCAGGAAAAAGGACAAAGTCCAGGGGGTGAGCGTTTTCAGAGTAAACTGACAAGTTAGACACCTAGAAGGTATAAGACAGCCCTGAATTAAAGCTATTTGCATGGGATAACTTTTAATCTCTGGGTGAAGACCATAGCTTGAATAGAATATATTGGAAAAGGTTATATGGCATAATATATATATATATATATATATATATATATATATATATATATATATATATATATATATATATATATATATATATTTAAAAGAAATCCAAACTAATTATTTTTGTCCAGTAGTTCAGCTGAACAGCACACTGTAACATTGTAATTTTTAACCTTAATTATAGTTGGATGAAACAGCTACTTATTTATTTATGAGATTTGATGCTACCTCAATCACAGTCAGCTCTTTTATAGCATTTCACAGCAAAGACACTAACAGTGAATTGACAGTTAAAAGCAATACAGTGATAGCAACATGCAATTACTATAAACAATACTGTGCAATAAACGAATCACTCTTTATTCACATTCTATACACAGCATAGTCCCATATTGTTTCTGGAATAATCAGGTTTTTGTGCATCTCTGGATATCACTAGTTTTTGAAGAAGGGCTTGTGCCAAGGTAAAATTTTAATTGGAAATTTAAAATGGCTCCCACAGAAAGAATGGTTGCTGTCTTTGTTACTTACAAAGGTAAAAAAAAAAAATGAAAACAGCAATTTCATTTTTAAAAAATACCCAAACTTCCATAAAATCTACAATGTCTAAACGCAGTTATTGATTTGTGTTCATACTTTCCTAAAATGGGTAGATTATAAAAAAGGTTCGTGCAAATGAGCTTAGAAGTTCCTGTGAGTACTATACAGGCTCATGAGAACATGTAAATGGATTCATAAACTGGATAAAAAGAAAAACTTGATCTAGTGGTTAAGGCACCAGGCTAGAAATCAAGGCGCTGTGAGTTTTAGTCCTGCCTTAGCTATGAAAGCCAACTGAGTAACCTTAGGCCAGTCACTTTTTCTCAGCCCATTGTACTTTATAGGATTGTTGATGTGAGAAAAATAGGAGGGGAAAGGTGTGTTGGATATGTTCACAGCCTTGAGTTCTTTGTAAAAAATAATAAAGGCAGGATACAAACAAATAAATATTGTAGAAAAGAACAGCAACAAACCACATAGCTGTCAATTAGAATATTTTTCAGGAGTCTTTCTCCTTGTTTTTGATTCATCTGTTCCTACCAGCTCTTCACACAGAAATATAATTCCTAATAATAATTAGGATCCCATGAAAAATGGAATTCCATGGATCCTTTTTTTAGATCACTATAGCAATTGTTTACCATGTCGAATATACAGAACCTGAAAAATACCCGGAATGAAAGCAATGCACTTCAAATATTCACATTAGGGAATAATCCACCTGAGGATATGTATACTAGTAAAACCTATTCACAAAATCATCTTCCTAAAGAAAAATTGCTTCAAATAATGTGCACATTAAAATGGCTTTGGTGCAAATGCATATATTAGAAAGCATTTATATAAAAGTGCATAGAAATATTAATGCAAGCAGTTTCTACTAAATTTATAGCCAACAGAATAACATTGAACTTATAGTCATTTTGATGAGAAATGTTGCTAAGAAATGAACCGAAAGAATTGTCCATCCCTACTGATAGTCTCAGCAACATATTCAGGATTAGCCCTTCAGGGCATTTGTTTAATTATCTGCCATATCACCTAAGCTATGTCTGCAAATAATTTTTTGTTAAGTCAAATGAAGCATGTGCCTACAAATTGTGCCTACAAAGGAAATTATGAACCATCTGGCAGGCCACCATATTCAGCTGGTTATTGGCATATGAGCAGAAATCAAATTGATCTGGCCTAAATCGTGCGGTACTGCCTGATTGTTCATTAATAAGCCTAGCCAATAACTTAAGTGGTGAACCAATTATGTTTATTAAGATCAGCTTGAACTCAGCTTTGACTTGAAAAAAATAATAATAAATTGCATCAGAAAGCTTTCTGGGAAGTATTGCCATTGGCCTTCCATATTATCGGTAACCTTCAGCTCTGGTGGTTGCTTCAGAGACAATTACTATTCCGCTACTGCCAACAAATATTTAGTTCTTAAATGACTGTACAGTAATGCTGCTATTGGCCTTTTGGGTTTGTGCTGAATTTCTATGGTGTGGCTGTATGGTAATACTTCTTTAAACAAACCAGCAGGTTCGTGGCAGGGGATGGAGTTGTTCTTGTTTGCTCATGCCATCCTTGCTACACAGGATTCAATCTCATTTCTGTCACCATGAGTTGTTCATTTATGTCACAATGATACATGAGGTGGATTGCGGGTTTATTAAGATCAGTTTGGACTCATCTCTGACCTGGCTGAAAAAGGAACTTAACATATTGTAGGGAGCACAGCCTAAAAGGGGAAGATCCAATTTTGGGTAAATACTAAACTTGTGTTCTCTTGTGCAACAGTGGTTCTGCTTTGGTTGAAGCTGCCCATTAAATAAACTCTTCCATTTGGTTTTGCCAAAACATTTTGTTTGTTGGAGCAATGGTAAATAAAGTCAGGCTGGTATTTTAAGTAATCAGAAATTGTCCCTATGTACTTGACCTCAAACCATTTAGATTACAATGATTATTATGGTCTTGTCACAGTTTCTTCTCTTCTTCTTCATTGGTAACTGGCAGAACTTACTTAACAAGTAAGTAAGTCTTTATTGATTAGCCCTTAGGCCATATCAAAGTGCAAAATTTCAGCAACAAATCGTTACTAAAATTTAATAAAAGAAATTCAAAATGAAATTTGATAAAATACAATTTAAAATGGAATCTAGACAAAATACGATTTAAGATGAAGTAGTAATAAAATACAATCCAAAATAAAATTGTAATGTACAACAATTTAAGATATAAATAAAATATAATAATGTTATATTTCGGAGTCGGCCTTGCAATTTACCCCAATCAATCCCACATATGCAGATCTCAACCAAATCATTTTGTTTAAATACTTTAAAAGTTATTTTCAAGTTCTGGCCGGACATAAGGTAAGTTATTTTGATATGGGTATCCCAACGGGTCATTCATCTTATTTAACAGCTCTGCCCCTTAGTTTCCAAAACTGGCATGGTATTTGGAATTAACTATTCATAAGATAATTGGCCTCAAGGATCATTTGTAGGAGCCTAAACATTCTTATGAAGAGAGAATAGCTCAGTGGTTAAAGACGTTGAGCTTGTAAGCTGGAAAGGTGACAGTCTGGGTTCAAGATCCAAAAGCTGCACAACAGGATGAGTTTCTATTACTTGCCCCAGCTCCTGCCAACCAAGCAGTTCGAAAGCATGTTAATGTGAATAGCAATAGCATTTAGACTTATACACCACTTCACAGTGCTTTCCAGCCCTCTCTAAGTGGTTTCCAGAGTCAGCCTATTGCTCCCAACAACCTGGGTTCGCATTTTACTGACCTCGGAATGATGGAAGGCTGAGTCAACCTCAAGCCTGGTGAGATTCAAACTGCCAAATTGCAGGCAGCTGGCAGGCAGCAGAAGTAGCCTGCAGTACTGCATTCTAACTACTGTGCCACCGTGGCTCAGAATGGATAAATAGGTACCACTTTGGTGGGAATGTAACAGCATTCTGTGGTCCACAGCATATAGTTATGCTGGCCACATGACTACGGAAGCATCTTTGGACAATGCTGGCACCATTGGCTAGGAAACATAGATGAGCACTAGAGTCGGACACCACTGGTTAGGAGACACTTTTCTTTATACATCCCTAATATAGAAAAGTATTGTCACAATGTTTTTGTTTTTTTTAAAGACAGGAAAAGAATAAACTTTCTCTGTGTCCTCCATCTGCAATAATCACATAGTTTTAATGTTTGTTTGGGGAAGATATCATAGCTCAAGGATAAGGACAAATGACTCAGCTTAGTTCTAGAAGGCATTAACTCTATGTTCAAATATAACCTCTGCTTGCCTCTTTGTTTTTTTTAAAAAAGATGTATATTTCTTCACTATCTTCTCCCAAATACATCCCGAATGCAATTTTTTTTCCCCTTCACGTGTTTGGAGTGGAAAATTACTGTATTGCAAAATGCAAAGCAGGAAGGATAACTGTTTCAATTTGTCAACTTGATTGGAAGGTGTGAATAGGGTCAGATTGTTTAAAAATGCAGACCACTTATCCGTTCCTATCAAGGGTAGAACTTTGATTTGCATTTGGAAAGCACCTTCTTGGAAATAAACAGAAAGCAAATGATGGCAAAATATTTTCCTTTGTCTGTGAATCTGGAGAACAGTGATAAATCAGGAGAGATAATATTGAGTTGGGTAATAAATAAACAGTCGGGCTTTGTATTTTAATGTTTGCTACAATGAAAATATTAAAATACAAAATACATTTATCTAATGCTTAATAGATCAATACTCTTATTTGGAGGACATTCTAGTAACTCCGTTATAGAGACTGATTACAAAATCTTTGCCCCGATTTACTTCTTCAGCTATACAAAGGCAACTTTTGAACAAGGTCTCAGGTAGTACTACTATCTCGTTCATTTTTATTTATTTTTTCGACCTTTAACCATTTGAATAATTCATGGGGAAAGTGCTGTATATTCAAATTTTCAAGAAGATAAATACTAGATGAACAACTTGAAGAGGAATGATGAATTCTAACAAGCCACGGTGATAGGTTTGATTTAAATGATGTAGTCGTGAATATTAACCATGTATTTCTAACCTGAAATCTACACCACCTGTCAAATGAAATTTTACTCCTTCACAAATAGGATATTTTTAATTACCACTAAGATTTGAACATCAAACCTCAATTTTGTCATTAATTATAATAAAAATTAATGAATAACACACATCTTTAAAAGATATTACACTACATTTTTTATCTTAATAGATAGCACTTAAGTTCAACCAGAGGTGGTATTCAGCAGGTTCTGACCAGTTCTGGAGAACCGGTAGCAGAAATTTTGAGTAGTTCGGAGAACTGGCAAATGCCACCTCTGACTGGCCCCGCCCCCATCTATTCTCTGCCTCCCAAGTCTCAGCTGATCTCCCTGCACAGGAGAACAGAGCTGGAAAGCAGGTTAGTGGGGTGGGGAGGGAACGGAGATTTTACAGTATCCTTCCCCTGCCACCCCAACCAAGCCACACCCACAGAACTGGTAGTAAAAAAATTTGAATCCCAACACTGAGTTCAACATATCATAATTCCCAATATAAAATATACTCATTTTTATATGGCATCTTTTCCAATATCTATCAGTAGTTTTAAAACATTTTAGACTTATTACTTATACTATTTAATGTTATTTATTCTTAATACTAATCTCAACAATATCGAATATGCAACTAGACATAGTTCCATAAAATACATCTATTAATTTATTATTTTATTTTATTTATGCTGAATTTATTTTGTTTTTATAAATAAATTAGGCAAACATACATAACTCCTTCCTCCTCCTATTTTTCCTAAACAACAACCCTGTGAGATGGATTGAGCAGAGAGAGAAAGAGTGAGTGGCCCAAGTTAATCTGCATTTATATATATTCTGGTTCATAAAGCACAATCTAAAACTGTCATTCTAGTGCAAAATATAGTGCGTTGCAAGTAAGTAATTTTTAAAAGCATATTAAATATGTAGTTTATTTTAGAAAATATACAGTAAGTATTTGTCAGTCATATATCAAATAGTTATGGTTTAATATTCTTGTACATCACAGTATCTGTAGGGTGATAATATTGCTTAACGCAGTAGTTCAAAATTTTACTTTGAAAATAGATAAATACTTGCTGTAGAATATTCAGAGCTAGGTATGGGGAAATTATAATCCTATACTTTTTTATGAAGAGGAGGTCAAATTAGAATTCCTTACCACATGAAAACTGAACTGACTACTTATTCTTTTTTGATTTTAGAGGAAGAAGATTGTCTTCAGTTCAGGCTCCCATTTAATATCACTTTCATCTTGGATAAATATGGTAAAATAAGATCAACTGAACAATAATTGGGAATCCTGTGCCTTTCAGATACAAGACAGAAACATTTTTGCTGACTCAGAAATGTGCTCTTTTTTTTTCTTTTCTTTTTTGCTTGACATTCATATTGTAAGTTCATGAAAGCTGAGGTTTATTAGGCTGATTTTAAATTGACCCAAGGTTTTGTTTTTCCATTATTTGTTTGCACATAGATGTTATTTAAATTGTTTGACTTTGTCCTTTTTATCCTTTGCTACTTATTTCTCTCTAGAGGAGCAGAATCTTAATTTTATGGGAAGTATCTTTTCATTAACTGACACAAAATGGTCGTCACTGCTCTGAGTGATATATGGGCATTTTTCTGGATTCAGGTTATATGTACTTGAAAGGATACAGTAAGTGCTTTGGAAGAAGCCTTGTTAACGAGGACTTAGCAACTAGTCATGAGATGGAAAGTGGGATCCTTTTACAGTAATTGTATCTTCAGATGCATTGTTTAAAACGTTAAGGGCAAGCTAGAGCTAACACTTTAAAACCTTGCCAGATCATTAAAGAATTCCTGCCCTAATGTTCACTGCATTCTCATCCTATAGTATAGTGCAGTCTGAAGCAGAGTCAGGTCATCTTTTTCATGGATTCCAGTTCTGACCTATATGTGTGTGCATGAGAGGGCGGGGTAGGGAGAGGGAGAGGGAAAGGGAGGGAGAGGAGGAGAGGGAGAGGGAGGGGGAGAGGAAGAAAGGGAGGGAGGGTGAGGGAGAGGGAGAGGAAGAGCGAAAGGGAGAGAGAGGGAAAGGGAGAGAGAGAGGGAGAGGAAGAGAGGGAGGGAGAGGAAGAGGGAAAGGGGAGGGGGAGGGGAAGGGAAAGAGGGGGAGGGACGGAGAGGGAGAGGGAGAGAAGGGGAGGAGACAGAATTTGATGCCACTCAAATACTTCATAGCTTACTGTTGAGCCTTTTATCTCAAATTAACAAAGTTGAATCTCAATTATTTATTCTAATTTACTGATAACATTAATAATTTACTTTCCAGCTGAGAAGTTAAATATGGGAAAGCTAAACTCAAATCTTCAGAAAACCATTTCTTAAGATTTGTATCAGTGTAAGTTCAAGGACCAGGCAGAAAAGATGGGCAAAATTATAAAATGCTGATATCATGACCTGCTATCTTTGCTGGATAACGCAAGGTAGCCGTGTCATTTTTATTTTATTAGACATTATTACAGCCTAAAGATTCCATCAGATACAAAGATGTGCAATCTCAAGATATGATTGCAATAGTTTATTTTACTTTTCTTTTATTGAAGGAATAGTCTATACTGAGACTATTTTAAAGGTATTCATTGCGTTGACAATCCAAAGTTAGTATCCAGACAGAAAACTTAATAGCCATTTGGCCATGTGCAAATTTTACATGAATCAGAATTCTTATTTTCTCTTTTCTGATAGTAAGTAAGTGCCACGAACAGGCAAATCTTTAAGTAATTGCGGGGAGGGGGGAGTAATGTTTGTGTTATCTATACTTGTGTTACCTATAATGGTCTATTCTTCCTTTTTATATTTTACAGAACATTCTTTATGTAGTAAACATATTTAACTGGGATTGAGAGCAGCAGAATCTGCAGAGGAAATTTTAAAAAGTTGTATCATTATCACAATGGTAGGTTTTGCTTTGGTGTTGCCTATTATGCTAGGTTAGAATTGTTTTGATTATATGGTATGCTCAATTTTATCAATTTATTAAGATCTTTAATTTCAGGTGAACTATTTTGAGCCGGTAAAATGTTGGAACCATGTTATATTTTTTTATTTCACTAAATGGCTGCCATGGGACAGTTTACTTTATTTGTTCCCACAATACCTCACAAGTTTTTTTTCCCACAAGGCAAGCTGCTGATGTTGAACGCCCATTCCAAATCCAATGGTTTGGTGCACTTCTGAACAAAGTTCATCTTTTCATCTTTTATTTTTATTTACTAAGAATGCCTATAAAGGCTATGTAGAAGCATTCTCAGAAACATATATTGTATGATCCTTTGGACCATGTTAACACATTACTCCTATTTTTGTTCTTGATATCGTTTAACTAAAAGACTCTAAAAGTAACCCCTAGATACAACAGAAAACCTGGAACACTCTGTTGTATTATTATATTAATATATTAGGAAACATAGGGTAATCTATTACGTGAAAAATCACACACACACACACACACACACACACACACACACAAGTGTAACTAAATATGGACATTTTATTTGCTACAAATTTTATAAACGAGTTTTATAGCTACACAATTCATGCTTATATTGTTTTTAACTAAACACTACATTAGTTATCAAAGAGAGTTATACTTATCAGAGTTTTGATTGATACTTGGTAGGATTCCTCGCTATAACAGACAACTGGAATAAAGAAGTGAAGGGAAATAACTTGTTCAGCCTTCTATAAGAAACATACACATACCCAAACACACACAGAAAAACATGTATGTATTGATATGAATTATTTAAGAGAGGTTATTCAGAGGTTAATAGGTAAGAGAAGAAATAAAAAATATTTGTGATTCAGTTACTCTGCTAATACGAACCCAGTTCTCTTCGTCATCTGTTTTAGAAGTCAAGTGTATGTTTACCACACATGCAAAATGTCCAGGCTGTTTCCCCCCCAAATACCACTTGTTCAAGGGTTCAGAAAACAGGGCAAGAAAAACCTGTGTATAATAAGATTTATTGCTGGACAGTGGAACTGTATATGATTCAACAGAAGATATCTTTATATGATTCATTTCTGCATTTGTTAGTTGCAATGGTTTATTACTTGAAAATAAGTTGATAAGAAAACTCAAAGTACAGTTATTTTGTAGGTTAAGAATCTCATATAGGTCAAGTGAAAACATTCAGGATTTTTCCCAAGGAATTTCTTTGGATCAAACTCCCAAGGCAGTAAGAGTATTAGATTATATTATAATGTGAAGCGCAATCAAGTAAAAATCTGTTCAGCCTCATTGATTTCAGTGGAACTTATTTAAGGAATAAGGGACTGCATCTTCAAATGTAGTATTTATGTATCTGTGAACGTATATAAAATTGAAATCAATTTTCTGAATCAAAATTACACATGTAAACATTTAAATAAAAATGACATTCCCGAACAAAGTTATAGCAGCTAATACTTTGTGGGAAGCGAGCTGAGACTTCATTGGGGGTTTCTATATTTTGTGAATTTGGCACTGAAAATAATAATGGAAATATATTTTGTGCTGAAAAGATAAAGTAAACTAGAGAGTGAATTGGGAAATGAATATGAACACTGAAGGAGATTATAGGTAGTCCTTGACTTACAATGACAATTGAGCCCAGAATTTTGGTCTCAAGTTCTTGCAGGTTTAAGTTGAATCACCACATGCCTGAACTCGATTTTATCACTGCTTTCACAATGATTGTTAAGCACGTTACTGTGGTCGTTAAGCACTTAATAACTGTGGTTGTTAAGTGAATCCAACACCAGCTTATGCAATGAGTGTTTTCTGCTGGAAAACAGCAAAAAATGTTGCAAACCTGATAATGTAACCATAGATGCTGCAACTAGTCATAAATGCAAGCCAGTTGCCCAGCCCCCAAAATGCAATTGCATAATCCCAAGTGTGTTGTGGCAGTCATAATTTAGAAGATGCATCATAAGAAATTTTTCCAGTCTGTTGTAACTTCGGACTTTCATTAAGCAACCAGTCATAAGTCAAGGACTTTCTGTAAAGTACTAATCTAACTATAGCCTTTTAGAAAGGAAAATTATTGAGGTAGCAAAGTACAAAATGGGAGTAAAGAATATCAGACAAAGAGTTTAAAATTTAAAGACATGATATGAGAAAAAGAAAGGGCTAAAATTGTTTAAAGTAACACCATGGATTATGCCTCTTCATTTCTTTCTGTCAATATCTTTCTACAGTATTCTTGAGAAACATCTATACCAGAGTTGTTATTCAGCAGGTTCTGACCAGTTCTGGAGAACTGATAGTGGAAATTTTGAGTAGTTTGGAGAACCGGCAAATGCCACCTCTGATTGGCCCCATCCCTATCTGCCTCCCGAGTCCCAACTGATTGGCTGGGTCTTCTTTTGTTGCCCTGCACAGGAGAATGGAGCTGGAAAGCAGGTCAGTGGAGTGGGATGGGAATGGAGATTGTACCCTTCCCCTGCCACACCCACCAAGCCACACACACCATGCCACTCCCACCAAGCCACACCCACAGAACCAGTAGTAAAAAATTTTGAATCCCACCACTGATCTATACCTTCACACATCTACCTACCACTTCCCTTAGTGCTGTGATTTGCACTTCCCAGCAAGTATAAGAAGGGACATAACAGGAATGTGCACCCGAAGGCTAATTTTATACAGCCTTCAATCTTAAATTTCAAAAAGGGATTAGGTCAGATTTCTTCAGATTTCAGCCGGCAGAGAAGGAACAAAGAGAGGAAGAAAGAATAAACAGAACAGGAAGGGGATGGCAGAAAGTGGGAGGTTGAGGAGATGACAGGAAAAATAAGGAGAGATACAAAACAATTTTCTTCTTTTCTCTTTATTCTGCCTTTATCTCCTAGGATTCAAGTTTACCCACTATCGCACTCTGACTCCAACATATTCTCCAGAAAGTGTGACTCTTGTAAGAGAGGAATTAGAAAAATAATAATCCCTATCCTTGCTTTAGATCAGTGGTCTCCAACCACCGGGCCCCGGACCGGTACCGGTCCGTGGATCATTTTGTACTGGGCTACCTATTTTGCTTGGGCGCCACCATCTTGTTTCGACGGCGCTTGAGAAAATGCTTCCGGGTGAGCTTGTCGGTCGTCGGTTGGAAAGCGGCGTTTGGGTGCTGAAGGAATCCTCGCGCCTTAGTTTCGTCAAAGGGGGGGGGGCGGCTTCGAACGAAGAGCCGTCCTGATGGCGGTGGAGTCTCGCATGACTCAGGAGGAGATTAAGAAAGAGCCCAAAAAGCCCATCGACCGTGAGAAGGTACAAAGGAGGAGTTGAAGGTGGCGGGGAGAAGCGGGGGACGCCTGGCTGGCTGGTCGCTCGACTCGCCTTGCCTTGGTCGTGCGTGCTGATGCCGGTACCGGTCCGTGGATCATTTTGTACCGGGCCGTGGTACAAAAAAGGTTGGGGACCACTGCTTTAGATAATGATTGGAATCTGTTACCACTTAGACCAGGGCTGTCAAACTCCTGGCCCATGGGCCGGATGCATCACATGCTGACCACGCTTACACCTGGTTTAGCAAAAGGGGGGAAAATCCTGATATGTCACGTGACGCCGCTGTGACGACGTGACTTTGACACCCCTTCACTAGACCCTCAAGCCGGGAGAGATTCACACAAAGCTCTTCTCTCGAATGTTTTCTCTTCCAGAATCAAGGGCAGAGATATGGCTGAAGGCTGAAGGCCATATCTCTTCAAAAAGAGAAACCTCTTTCAGGCAATCTCCAAGAGATCCAAGCACTAGGTAACTGAAAATCTTCTGGATAAGAGGATCTAGGAATGTTCCCTCCCTTTTATGTTTTGAATTAAGCACTTCTGCTGTCGTGAAGAAATGGGGAACAGTGACTTCTGTCTCCTTCCAAACAGAGAAATGGGTGATTTCAGTAACAAGCCCTGAGGCAGGCTTGACTTCCTTAAGCTCCCTCCGTGAAATAATTCATCAGCATAATCAGACTGGGGGAGAGAGGACAGTAACTCAGGCCTGAAAGCTAGTCGACTGTAATATTGACTCTAGGATTTACGCTTTCCTGGCTGGAAATATTTGGTCTCATCAAACCACACATTGGAGAAAACAAAGGATTTTACACATCTTGTGATACCTACCATTTCCTCTAAAATATATTCCTTTCCTTTCCCCTTATCCTAATAATGACTGTGCAGTGAGAAAGAATAACTAGCCCAAGGAAATGTTTGTGCAAGGAACCCTCCCTTAATGACTGGTTGCTTAGCAGCCATTCAAAGTTATGACGGATTAAGACTTCCAGAAGTTACTTACAACACAGTTATGAAGTTTCAAGGGCTACACGCAGCTGTATACGTACACACACACACACGCCACAGCCACCTGATTACATTTCAAGCACTTGGCAACCAGCTCTCCCTTATGGCAAGTTACTACATTCTGCCATCCTGGAATTGCAATTTGTGATGAGTTTTTTGCTGGGTTTGGCCTTTTCAGCTAGTTTCCAGGAAAAAAAACTGCTCACAGGAATATGTGGATCCACTTCACAACTATGGCGTACCCTTAATAACCACCACACTCATTTAATGACCACCAGATTCACTTAAGGACCTCAGCAAACAAAGTTAGAAAATCAGTTCCAGTCACATGGGTGCCTCAATTTATGACTACTATGACTTATGAAGGAAATTCAAGGCTCCATTATACTTGTAAGTCGAGGACTACCTATGATTAAGTGGGGATGTGAATGTAGGTCCTCCATCCTTTGCTTGGCACTCTAACCACTATGCCATAATTGACTGTTAGCTTCCTAAACAACCCTGAACCACTTCATTGTTTCTGGAGATGCATAACATTTTTGTCAAAGCGATTTCCTGTGAACAGATGTATAGACATTTTGCTTACCTTCGCTAAGCTTCCTTTAAAATGAACAGAAAAAAACTTTTAACTGTTAAGATGTTCCCCTATTACTAAACAACATTTGTTCCCTTCGCTTCCTAGACACCAGCTACTATCAGCAGATAATCTCTAACCTAAATTTACATTTTGGAGTTCTCTCATGATAAAAGAGTGTTAACACAAACAGCAAAAAGAATTGCTATAGGTTTCTCTAAGCCAGGGGGAGCCTTGGAAACAGGAATTGAAGCTTAAGTCCTACTCAAAGATGCACTGGTCAAAAGCTCCTTGGCTATTCTTTGTTCCCAGAAAGCAGGGGCTAGACTAGTGGGAATGACATGAAATAGTGAGAAGAAAGAAAGGGTGTCCATCCCATCACTTTTGCTCTCATACCAAATTATTCAGCCATAAGAACTTTTTCCCCTATAGGATTCAAAGCCGCCTCTTCTTTTAGTAGTAGTACTGCAAGAATACTTTTTGTACCGGTAGTAGTTACTACACATAATATTGACTAAGGTGTATAGAAGCCTTTCTATGATATTGGCAGATAGTTTTAAGCATATTTACTCTAAAATGCATTCCCCTGTTTCTATAGCACTTGAAACCTGTTAGATATTTTTTAAGTTTGCAGCTTCAGGAAAATAATTTTGTGGTGCAAGATAGAATAAAATAACGGAGACAGAGCCTCCCTCTGTCACTCACACAGTCATGCTAACCGTTTTTTTTTTTTACCTTAAATGACCAGACTTTTCTAAAAGTAGCATTTACTCTTCATCTGAAATATATGCATCTATATGTAATATAGCATTCACTTCTGAAATCTCCTTCTTTCCTTTTGAAAACACAGCTGCTTTAAATTATATTAGTGGAACAGAACTCTACATTTATACAGTAAAGCAAACATACAATCAAATTTTAAAATAAAAAAATAAAAGCAAGGGTTTTACAATTCCAATGAGTTTGGAGCTATTCTACTGTGTTTTCAATGTTTTGGAATATGATCATTTTCTAAGAAATACGGTCATTGCATTGAATGGCACATCAGTATGTTTTGTACATATAGATTTTGTTTTCTTTTTAGATTAAAAGTGGAAGAAATCACCTCTAGACAAACTAAAGCCAATGGGGTTTATATCCAATAAAACCTGTGTTAAAATCATAATTTGGCAGCCTATCTATCAGTGGCACATAAATAAGAGCACAGCCTAAACTATAATGGAATAATAATCCTTGAACAACGATAGCCTATAGTTATTAGGTAAAATATGTAAAATGGGGTGATAACATCAAAAGGTTCAGTGCATTAATTGCATGAAATGTTTATAATGGATTATTCATCAGATTCTGCCAAATCTTTATTGCTGCTATACAGGTTCTCGCCCTCCTGAGCTCCGTTTTCACTGGCAGAGGCACCACAGGCCGGTCCTTTCCTGTTTCCAGGGCAGACCCTTGGGCCAGATCTAAGCACCCCGTGGGCCAAATCAAGCTGCCAGGCCTTGAATTTGACACCCCTGGCCTACATGATAAATTAAGCAAAAATCCAATGCAAGATATGAACCCAAAGCCATAATGGAATGTGTATAGTTCTGTCTTAGACTATGGCGTGAATCCAGCTACTATGATTTGAGAAAAAAAAAAGATTTCTGGCTAAAATTATTGGCATATACTACACGCCGTACTAACAGGAAGTGTAACTTAACATTATGTGAAGATAAGGTCAGTGAATTGCCCATTCTCCCACAAACTGTACAAGTGAGGATCCATCATTTATTCTAGACACAAATACAATTGAAATACCTTGCAAATTCATCCGACTTTCAAATTACCTTTTCCAGATAGAATTTCGTGAATCCTTGTCCTGCAGATTTTCCCCTTAGTTATGTTCATATTGTCATGTAGCACTGGGCAATCTAAAGCCCATGTGTGCAGGTCGCAAATGCATTTTCACAGCCTCTAGAAATCCTGCTGCAAAAATGTATAGGTCCACAGCCAAATTATGCTGATATTATCTCCAGACTTTTGGTATTGAAAACAAGCGCTAAAGGAGTTGTGTTGCGCATTGATTTATTTTTATTTATTTTTATCCTGCCTTTATTATTTTTATTAATAACTCATGTAAAATACTCCTTGCTCCTATTTTTTCCACAACCACCCTGTCAGGTGACTTAGGCTGAAAAAGAAGTAACAGGCCCAAAGTCACCCAGGCAGCTTTCATGCCTAAAATGGAACTAGAAGTCACGATCCCATGGTTTCTAGTCCTAGGCTTTAACCACTAGACCAAATTGGGTCTTCTTTTAGATGTACTGTAAGTTTTAAAATTCCTCTCTAAAAACATAAAGATTTTTATAAACACAGAACCTCCATATTGCCAATGTACTTGTATGGAAAAGTATACCATGTAGTCTTCTTCCCTGCTAAGACCTTCAGCT
This sequence comes from Pseudonaja textilis, assembly GCF_049901715.1. Classification (NCBI taxonomy): domain Eukaryota; kingdom Metazoa; phylum Chordata; class Lepidosauria; order Squamata; family Elapidae; genus Pseudonaja; species Pseudonaja textilis. The sequence continues at coordinate 139,641,126 of NC_141990.1, read as the reverse complement.
CACTCAGGCTAAATGATATTTTCTTTTCTAGGATCTAAAACATAGACTGTCCAACAATTCTAACATAGGGCATAGAAGGTATCCAGCATTATTTTCCTCCTATCCGTTTTTGATTGATTTGAAAAAAGAAAATTGATTTTAGCCAATCTTTTGAAGGAAAAAAAATGATTTTGGAATAAGCCTAAGATGGAGTATGATGTTCCCATATCTATTTAGCTGTGGAGGCAATCAAGGAATATATGTGTTGTGTTATTATCATGCTTTTCATTGTACAGTACCACCATTTCCCCATTTGTATGCACCCTCCTGAGCTTCTTTGCTTTAATTAAATCCCCAAAGAAACTTTTACAGGGAAACTCTCCCAATTTCCCTGCTTGCAACATTTTAGAAGGGCCTTGGTGCTCAGCAAGAAACCATTCCTTCTTTTTTTGTGTGTGAATTATGTTTGCTTAATATTTGGTAGGAAGGTGAAATATAAATCCTTAGAATGGTGAACCTGTCCTGTTATGACTGCCATTTATGTCCCCAGTCTGGACTATCTGGTGCATGAACTTTCTTCCATGAAGTCAGAGTGCTCTCATGATCTAATACCCCTATAGGTAAATCCAGTGCAAGGTTCCCATAGGAAATGGAGGGAAAAGGTGGAGCCAGAGGAGGGGCTAGTAACGCTGGGACCAAAGCCTCTAATAGCCCAAATAAGATGATAAATAGCTAGACAGAATCTGCTTAACAGTTGGAAAGTCCCAGGTGCTTTGGGGTAGTAAGCCTACTTGGCAGACTTTTGGCAAACTGAGTTGGTTGGTGGTTGTACTTATAATTGTACTCTAGATCAAAGGATACACTTTGGGTATTGTTTTCTCTTCAGCGCTTCAAGCTAGCACACTGAATATATTTTTTTCCTTAAATGATAGGTTCCTTTGGCTTTATAACTAGGCCTATTTTTTGCAAGGTCTTGTTATGAAATCTCCCCCATCAGTGATAAGATGTGACTGTACAAGCACTGCAATTTCAAAAGGTAATTCTGCTTCCCTTTGCCTTCTAACACCCATTGGCATGGGCTGAACCAGCACAGAGTAGCTTGCTAGGGCTATTGCAAAGAGGATGCAGGACTATAACCTTTGGACCTTTTGCAATTTGCTCTGAACGCTCTAAACCCTTTGGCTCAGCTGCTTTGCCAGGGAGTATTTAAAGGCAGGTCCAAGTAGGGACAGTCAAACTGACTTTGTTGTTGGAGTAAGAGAAGCAGAAGGGAGCAGAGCAGCCAAGGGTGCCTTTCAACATGGGCCACCCACACCTGTGGCCCCTGTTGTTGCTGCTTCTTCTAAGCAATGAGGCTTTAACACGTAAGTAGAGACCTCTCAGGTGGCTGGGAGAGAGGACCAGTTCTTTGAACTCAAGAAACAACCTCGACGGGAAAATATTCAATAGTCAGGTGGCTTTGACAGATGGTTAGAATTACGACATGTTGTTGTAAGGAATTTATTAAATCAAGAATGGTTCTGGATCTGGCCCATTGGCATACAAATTATTTATTTCGCATATCTTCCATATTAGTATGAAGTCAGGCGTGTCATCTGGGCTCAGCATAAATATGTTTCAACTTTAAAGGGAACAAATGATCTGATGTGTTGGAATAGTTTATAAGATGATATAGAATCGCTGGTTCTGCTTATTTTTAGAGATAGTATTTGCTTATGGGGATCCCTTCTGCTGAAGAGTTTCTTTCTTAGATTTATATCCTATTTTTTTTATGTAAATTTCCAGTGTGGTTTTTTTGCTGTCATTTAAAAATATAGAAACAACACAACTTGAAAATTAAATCTTTACCTAAGTTATTGCTTAGGAGCTTCATGATAACAGTCAATAGTGGTTGGACCAAGAAGACATACTATAGATCCTTCCTTAGGAGTACATCCAGTTTGAGGCAGAAGAGTTCGTTTCAGATTTAAACGCTGTAGGGTTGAACAATGATGCATTTGCAACCATAAATACAGCTGTCAAGGAGGAAGTCTCCAAAACAAAAGCAGTTAACATTTTCTTTTGAGCCAAAAGCAAATGTTAACTGGATTCAACATGGCATCCTAATACCCTCTTTATTTTATCACATATTATTTATTAACACTACTTACAGATCAGCCAGGTATACAAGACTCTGCATCTCAAGTGTTTTTCTCAGGTGCCCCTTCATGGATTGGATAGATCTGATTTTTTTTCCAAGGCTGCAGTATTTAAATTATTTGTCTGGGATTGTATTCAAGGTTGTATTTGAGTACTTGCACTTATTTCCATAGAGGATTGCCTGATTGTTATATTTAAGAAAGGATATGCTTGCATGGAATTATGTTGTTTGGAACAAAATAAGTTTACTGAAGTTTGTGTCTTGTTTCTTTTTGTATCCGAATGGTTGTCATATTTCACACAGTGAGGTTGCTTCTCTGTGCATTCTCTGTGCATTCATTGCCTACAAAAACAAAAACAAAACACCAGCAAGATAATTTCCTACACTAGATTCTAAATGTTAATGATGGAACTCTCTGGCTTTGGATATAAAACAAGTTGGATTTATCAAGACTTGGATAAACATGTAGGCATACTTATGGGTTACATCCAATGGGCTACATTCAATATTATGTGAGGAGACTTAAGAGAATCTTCCTTGCAGAGAGGTTTATTGTTATATATATATATAACTCAAGGCAATGAACATATCCAACACTTTCCTCCTCCAATTTTCCCCACAACAATTCTGGACTGAGAAAGATGTTGACTTTGATGCCAAAGGTGAGACTAGAACTCATGGTCTCTTGGTTTCTGGCCTGATGCTTCAACCACTAGACCCAACTGGCTCTTGGTTCCTCAAAAATCTAGAACAGGTTTAGAATATACATCAGTTTTGGGAGACACTTATATAGTCCAAATTAAGAGTCTCTTTCTACTGGCGTTGACCAGCAGCAGATAGACAGAGATCTAGATGGTAATATAAAAGGATTTTTAAAAATAATTCAGTCAGAAACATCTATGAATTATATGTTTTATCTCACTGAAGCAATCGCTTTCAGGTTTTGTAGTAGATGGTGCTGATATTTGCTAGTATGATTTTCACTCATACATTTGACAATCAAATATGAATTGCTGTTTTCTGGTCACCCAGGCATTTCTGTCTTAATTGTTAATGCTACCCAACACAAAAGATTGACCTCTTGTTAACAAAGATAAAAAATCAAACTAGTTTTATGGTTCAATCAACAAGCTTAAGCTAGCACTTCCTCGGAAATGGACCACCACCTTAATACTTTAAAATCATATAAACAGCATAGTTTCATAAAAAGTCTATTGCATTTTGCAAATATAGTATACAATTGGAGCTGTGGGGTTAGTTTGTTTTTTATTTTTCATTGTTTTTATTATCAAACCGATAAAAAGACCTATTCATCTGAGACTTGATTTAATACAATAGAAGTCTATAACATTAAAAAAATAAACTATACCCATTTTGTAAAGAGAGAAATTCCTGGGCCTTTGTTTCCTGTTCATAAAAGGTTTCAAAGACTACAAAGATGCTTGCACAAGAATCTATCCCAAATGTAAAACCAGACAGTATCACACAATTCTTTATTAGGGTTGTATTTTGCTAGCTGTATTTCTATAATTGTTGCTAGACAAATGATTTCTAAGCTGGAAAGGGCACAATTAAGTGCATTTTTATTTTAGTCTTCAGAATAAAATGTATTATTCTACAGAAGATGAAAGGAGTTACTTGAATAAGTATTTTATTCAAAATAAAAGCCCTGTTTGTTCAAGTAATTCCTTTTTAATATTTTCCTTTATGCGATTCCTTCTTTTTCCTGACTACTATAGAATCATCATTAAGTAAACTTTCAGATTTGGCTGTCACAGAGTATATGTCAATATGCACAAAAAATTTATACACATTTATGTGTATTATCTGTATTATGAACTGTTCCAACCTGGGAGAAAAGTGAGCAAACCACAAAAGTTATTATATCTGTACAATATTAATTGCATAAATAATTAATTGAAATAGGTTCTATACCTATAAAGATTAATATGGTGCAGACAATTATTTTGTTTGTGATGCTCTATGGAAGCCAAACCTGGATTTTGAAAAGCAGGACAAAAAAAAAAAAATACTGATACTTTACAATTTTTGATGTAAGAGAAGACTTTTGAGCCTCCCATAGATAGTCAAGGAAACAAATGGATTATAGGATAAACCAGATTTCTTTACATTTTGGAAGCCTTCACAAGCACCCTGCTTCCCTGAGAAGTCCACCATGGTGTGGTAGATAAGAAAGGAAAGAGAAGAGGCTGATCAGCAATAAGATGGCTGTATAGGAACACAGCCTGAAGAGTCCAACTGAAGAACAGATACTCTTAGAAAATTTAAATGTGGCCACTAAGAATCGATACCAACTTGTTGGTCCATCATTATCCAACCAATCACTTGGGAGATAATATTTGAAACAATATTTCAGTATTTAAAATCTGATTCAGATTTGGGGTGTGGGGGAGGAGAATAGGGAGAGTGACAAAATAAATGCAAGTAAGTAAATGTACATGCAATACTTTTTAAAAATAAAAGCCTATACGATTTTCTAGGAACTATCCACTGTTTTTAATATGCTGGTTATTTAATTTGCCCAGGGGGTTGCCAAAAAAAAAAAAAAAATTCTCCACCACTCCACTACTCCACTAAATTCTCTTCCTCTAAAATAATTACAGTAATGATGTATGTATTCTACTCAGACAATCCAAATAAGTTGCCTTCAGAAACTGAAATAATTTTTACTTCATGTACTGTATAGCTGGAAAATAAATTAGTATTGTACTTCTGATATTCCAACTAGAGTTTACTTTGCTTTGGGCATATTTTTTGATGGTTGTGAAAGAAGAGCAGAATAAAGGAAGCTGCATGATATTTTATTCCCCAGAATTATAAATGGGAAATGTTGACATCTGTTTTTAAGTTTTCACACATAACAGCAATATACACACATGTGAATGGCAAGGAAAGGGCAGAAGGAGAAAATTGACTTGAAAATAAAATATTAGTAGAATTTGCAGATTAAAATCATAGGTCAGAAAATGCTTATGAGCAACTGTGGAAAACTTGTTTATTCTTAAATGCTTGGCTGATTACGTGCTGTTCTTCTTGAGGGTCAAAGTATCTGGTGAGTTTGTTTGCTCTCTGTCCCTTTGATAAGCTTTGTTTTTCCAAACGTAGCCCTTTGGCGCCATCTACAGACAATATGGCAATCTCACTCTTTCAATTAAACACAGAAATTGTCCAGGTTTTATCTTGCTAGCTTTGTAATGGTCTCTTTGCAAAAGAAGGAAAAGAGGAAGAAGTGGGTTTTTTGCAGGCTTAGAATTTAATGCTGACATTTAGATGTAGGAAGAAGAATGCCTGGTCAATCTATTTGAGAAAATATTAATCAATTTATAGAACACCTTTCTTTTCAAGACCACTACTATGGGGACTAAAATAGTAATGCTCATCAACTGATTGCTTTCATTTAGTTCTCCCTGTATTCCAATGTATCTCACTATGCTGTCCACATTTAAATGTATGAAATGGCCTAATCATAGAAAGTAACTGCTTTGTGAAATTTGTTTTAAGCTTTGTGCTTTCGCCAAAGAGCTCAAAACATTATATGGACTTCATTTTATCCTCAAGAGCAGAGGTCGCCAATCTTTTGGACCTCAGCAACCACCAGACTCATAATTTTAAATCCCGGGGACCACTAACTGGTTCTGTGGGTGTGGCCTAATTTCTGGGTGTGGCTTGGTGGTCATGTGACTGGCTGGGCATGGCTTGTATGTAAATATTATAAATATTTATATAAATATTGAATTTTTGTATTAAAAAAGAGCAACTTTTACCCAAAATCAGGCAAAGCAGGCAGGCAGATTGAGTTGATCACAGAATCACAGAATCATTCAGTGATCTATCTATCTGCTATCTGCTAGCTCAGTCTCTCAAATTTGCTTGCTGTGAGTCTGCACTGGATAATGGAACCTTCAGTCCTAAGGGAGGTTCGGCTGTGCTTAAAAGGAGAGCCGAAGATCTAAAGACTAGCTAGAAAGCAAGAAATCCAGCCATTTCCTGCTTCCTAGCTAATCTAAATCTCCCGGCACAGCAGAATAGATGATGGTCGGAAAAAGGAAAAATAGCAATTTAGCAGGCAAGTTTGCTGGTAAGGAGTGAGTGAGTGGGGAGGGTTCCCACGGGCCATGTGGGATGGGCAGCCTTGTGTTTCTGTGCAGCCTTGATAATTGCTTTGGAGGGTGCTCTGGGGGTGAGATTTCTCTGCGGCCCACCAAAATTTTCTCATGGCCCACCAGTGGGCCATGGCCCACCAGTTGGTGACTGCTGCTCAAGAGAACCTAACAGAAAGATTAAGAAGAAATATGTTTATATTTCCAAATTAATTCAATGACTTGTATCACAGAATAAGATTTGGTCTTGAATGTATTCTGTTGTACCCTGACAAAGTAACAATTTTTTTATGCAGAATTGTTTGTAGTATCTCAAAGTGTCTTGAGAAAATAAATGACCAAAAAAAATAATTTCTATGTAAATAAGTTATTTACCAGAATGCATATTAAGATGAACAACTGTACTTATTTTGCTATCATTTAAATCCAAATAATCGTAGGGGGAAATTCATACGAACATACTTATGTCTTCTAGGAGAGGCAACCAGATTTAAGCCCTTTAGAAAGTACACCTATGATTATGAAACGGAAATCACAAATGGTGTGGCTGGAACAGCAGATTCCCACAGCGGCTCAAAAATTAAGTGCAAGGTAAGGAAGGAGAAGGATCAAATATTTGCAGATTATCAGGCAATCCCTCTTTTTAAACATGCCAGCACCCTAAAACTATGTCCAAACATTTCTCTAGCAGATGGTGAATTCACGTGTGGCAGAGAGATCATAACACACACACACCCCAAAACAAAGCAGCACGGGAAAAAAAATCCTAATAGTTGTTATTGTAATTGAGTTTAAATGGTGATTTTAGCTAATGACTTGAGATCAGCGGATCTCCATCCTTTCCAGCTTGGTGAATGGGTAGAGATGGCAGCGACGGGGCAGTGGGAAACAGGGGACTGTTTCACACATGCGCTGCTTTCACAAATGCAGCCTTGTGCACCCACCACTTCTGCAGCCCAGTTCTGAATGGGCTGCGGCCCAGCACTAGGACGCAACCTGGGAGGTTAGAGATCCCTCCTCTAAGGTGTCATATGTGTTACAAACAAAGTACAGATGTTTACAGTTCATTCCTAAGAATTCGCTCTTGGCTAAAGCTAAAGAAAGTATCTTCTTCTTCTTCTTCTTCTTCTTCTTCTTCTTCTTCTTCTTCTTCTTCTTCTTCTTCTTCTTCTTCTTCTTCTTCTTCTTCTTCTTCTTCTTCTTCTTCTTCTTCTTCTTCTTCTTCGTTTATTATAACATGCATAATTAACTCCTCTATACAACCGATTTCTCTGACCACAGTCCCATGTGCTCTCATTCTAGTCAAAATAGTGGAAATGATCTAATGTATATCAAATGATAGCAGCACATTGGTGAACTGAAGGCCTGCCCTGGATCTTAATTTTATTTAATACAGCAATGGCATGGGTGCTCCCCTCCTTCCCTGGGGTTAATTCCACTGCTGTCTTTTAAACATCTTAATTACTGCAGCTAAGTAATTAAGTAGCAAGATTCCCCAAGCCATCTGTGCGCAATCACACTGGAAACTAGCTGTGCTGTTCTGAAAACATCCTGCATGATATGCCCAAGTGATTGCAGGCTAATTGGCTTCATAACCAGTGTTTTACACCTTTAAACTTCTCTGCTTTCAGGTTGAGCTGGAAGTTCCACAACTCCATAATTTTGTCCTGAAGATAAACCAGTGTACCCTCGAAGAGGTGTATGGTATTGATGCCCAGGGAAAGGCGCTATTAAAGAAATCTAAGAACTCAGATGAATTTACTGCTGCCATGTCCCAGTAAGAAAATGTCCTACCTAATTTTCTACAGGATTCTAATGCTAGCTAAATGTTTCCTGATGTGAGTGACATTGAATACTGAGCAATCCAATCCAATCAGAATAGAACTGGAAGGGACCTTGGAGGTCTTCTAGTCCAACCCCCCGCTCATGCAAGAGCCCCTATACCATTTCAAACAGGTTGCTGTCCAGTCTCTTCTTAAAGACCTCCAGTGATGAAGCACCCACAACTTCTGAAGGCAAAGCTGTTCCGCTGGTTAATTGTCCTCATTTTAGGAAAGTTCCAGGTTGCTTCTCTCCTTGATGAGTTTCCATCCATTGTTTCTTGTCTTGCCTTCTGGCCCTTTAGAAAATAAGTAACCTCTCTTCTTTGTGACAGCCCCTCAAATAGTGGAATACTGCTGTCATGTCAGTTGCATCCCAATGGAAGAACCAGAGAATCAATTGTACAGTTCTGTTGCTTTTATACTATGCTCAGACACGGTGTGCCCCTATAAACATTCCATAAGCTTTAAAGCAACTATCCTTATCCGGAAGCCTGTTTTTTTTCATCTTTAATGATCAGCTTTGTAATATTTTTTATGGAATCAGAGAAAAGTAATGATGCAACAGTACTCAGACTCTGAGCAGAACAGAGTTGTCTGGATGCTTTAATGATTGTCATAAACCATCCAGCTGGAAATCTCTCTTGCAAGCATAGAGTTCCTTGTGAGAAGGAAAGGCTTTAGAATTCCAAGCACCAGGAAACCATTTTTTTCCAAAGTTGTGAAACACAAATTCAGTAAAACACATAAACATGCACACACACACACACGCACGCACGCACACGCACACACGTCACTTATGAAATACATTTCCGAAAAGCACCATCCTGATTTATTTCTTTGTCTGCAAATCAGTTGTTGGAAGAGCAGCAACATTTCAAAGAGAAGATGGCTTGAGAACAGAGCTTTGCTAAACAGGTCTGGACATACAAAGTTGTACATGGACAAGGAAGGATCCTGTTAAAACCATGTCACCAGCAATTGCCACAATGCATTTTAAACAGAAACACATAAAAAGAGCGAAAGAAAAATCCCAGGTACAAATGAGAAAAAATGGCCTGAGGCACCCCCTGGTGGGGCGGACCTCCTTTTTCAAAAATGTTCCATTGCAAATAAAAAGTTTTTCTTTCTTTTTTCTTTTTTTAAAAGGAACACATTTTCTGAAATGCATTAGGCCAAATAAAACCTTGGGATTTCTCCTTCTCTCTTTTGTTTTCTTTATGCATCATGACACATATTGTAATGTTTTTTTAAGTAGATACGATCTGGTGGAGATTCTGCAATTTGGAGAGGAGATATATCTATATTTTTCAACGGTAACAGAGAAGCTTGCAAATGATAGTTTATATATATGTGCAGTGAAAATCTATATAATGTTCTTTCTCAGAGAATAGCTGGAGAGACAATATGCTAGTCGTGGGGCTATTTTATCATGTAAAAGAAATTAGGAAAAATATGACAATCATCTAATACACTTAAAGGTTTTAAAACCAATGTAGGTTCCTTTATAAAACTGCCTGGTATGAACAAATTCACTTCAGAGAATGATATCCTGCCAAGCATCATGGTAAGATTGACAGTAACTGAGCTGATTCATGAGGATGGTACAAGCATTTGGTGCATTGTGAAACATACTTAAAAAGCTCTTGAAGATAGAAACAAGCCATAGCGATCCAAAATACTTTGGACCCCCCCAAGTGGAAATAGATACTGGGTAATAGGTCCAAGAACTAGATGGTTATCAAAACAAACAGAAGATGATAGAAAACAGGGTTGGCTGGAACATGAAGGAGACCATTCTACACTACAGCAGTTTTCTTGGAGGTCCCCTGTTTTATATTCTAATGTTAACCAATGCTTTTCTTTCTCTAAATATGCAATGGTGTTTTGTTTTCTTTTTTGGACAGATATGAGCTGAAAGTCAAGGTTCAGGATGATAGGAACGTTGAGCTATATCCTGTGGACAATGAAGCTACACATATACTCAACATCAAAAGAGGCATCATCTCTGCTTTTCTTGTGCCAACAGAGACAGAAAACAATGTCCAAACGTTGCCCATGGTAAAGAGCATATCCATCTTGTTTTCTTTCAATTAACATGAGTAAATATGGCTCAGTGACCCAGACAGACGGTTGCCCCTGTGGGAAGTGGCCCTTTGGGTCACCAGACTTGCTTTGGTTGACTATAGAGCAATGTGGTATTTTTGCCTTTGTAGGATACCGTACATGGAGAATGTGACAGCAGCATTGAAGTAAAAAGTAGAAAAAGCAACACTGGTAATCTAGCAGACATTGAAATAACCAGAAATCTGAAGTCTTGTGAGAACTTCAACCCTATCAGAGATTATGTCAGCCCAATTGCTTTCATTAAAGGCTTGGTAAGTATATGGAGCATGACAGAAAATATGTACTATATGTGTTATATGACTGAAATACACCACATTTTCCATAATCACTATCATTACAAAATTCAGCTATCATTTGATGAAATCTCTTTCTTCAGGTGACAAGTAAGAAGGAGTTGTTTTTTTTTAACCAACCAAGAATTAAAATTTAAGAAGGGAAATGCAAGTTTCTAGCAGGAGTCATGTTCTAAGAACCTCAATTGTTTTGTTCTTGGGATTGGTTAAACCTATGAAGTGGTTCACAAAATACAGAAGATCTCAAATTAAACCGAGGCGTTCTGACTAAAAAGTAAACCCACCGTCTCCGCCCCACAATTCCAAATCTCTTTGTAGAATCACAAATGGTTTATCAACTCTGTCATGCTATGTTATGTAAAACTGTTGCAAATATAAATGACTGCTTACCAAAGATTGAAAAGTGATAGGTATGGATTAAGCTGGTATTTTCTATGATCTTACCAAGGAAAGAAGAACATTTAACCCTATATTTGTATCCAAATGGAAATACAGCAAAAGCACCTGAACAAAGCAATTGCCATCCTCACTGGCTCACCAAAAACAGACGACAAGCTAAACAAGTCGTCACAGAAATCAGATTCTAGGGACAGCAGACCTAATTGCGATTCTGATTGCTGTAAATAAGCAAGGACTATTTGAAGATGACCCACGAGTTTGAGTAGAAGGACTGAATATTCCATTCTTCCTTTGCTCCGCCCATATTTGTACTAGAATGATTAGCAAGAAGGGAACTTGTCAGCAAGTCCAACACGGTATAAAAATACACGGGGCTTCTAGAGAAATGGTGAAACTCTCTGTGGGTCCCACCTCTATGGTTCCCAGCAGGAAATTAACTTTTGTGGATTTTTTTTAAAAACAAACTTATAATGATTTTGGTTTTGAATCTAATTTAGCCACAATTTTGTTTGTAGAATGCACCTTTATCCACCCTGATAAGCAGCAACCAGCATTGTCATTACACCGTGGATACAAAGAAAAAGCATATATCTGAAGCCATTTGCACTGAGAAACACTTGTTCCTGCCCTCCTCGTACAAGTAAGTTGCATAAGGTTCCCCCCCCCCATGACTTCTTCCTTACCACAGTTTACATTTAAACAACACACCAGGTTACTTTATATAAAGCTTTGTTGCTTTTTTTTCCTTATTGCAATAGAAGTCAATATGGCATGATGGCGAAAATCATTCAAACTCTGAAATATGAAAACGTTGCCAACATCAACAACAGGAACATGGATGGTAAGTCTTTAAGCAATGGTTTTCACTTTGATCTAGTTCAGGGATCCCCAAACTTGGCAACTTTAAGACTTGTGGACTTCGACTCCTCAGCCAGCATAGCCAAAGTTGCCAAGTTTGGAGACCTCTGATCAAGTTCCTATGAGTCATGTAGGGCAGGTGTCCAAACCTCCAGTCTGTGGACTGGCGCCGGGCCGTGGCCTGCCAGAAACCAGGCCGCGCAAAGAAATGAAGCGCCATCCACGAGATGCAGGCTGTATGCGAAACTCATTGACTATTATGCTTCTTTAGAGCTGTAATAAAGATTTAAAAATAATCAGTGCACAGGCCAAGTGCAATATTTAAGATGGCTGTAGAGAAAGAGAAATGGAGGAAAATAATATTTATTGGATTTTAATAATTGCCCCATTAAATACAGAGAGGGACTGTGAGCAACCTGTTTTGATTTGTACTTCAAGACTCATGCACAGAAGGCAACAACATCTTTGGTTCATCTTTTTTTTAAAAAAATCAAGTCCATCAGGATTAGTTAGCAACATTTTATTTATTTTATTTGTTTGATTTGTCAATCGCTTACAAGATAATAGGTATAAGAATAAACATCAGTGGTGGGATTCAATTTTTTTTACTACCAGTTCTGTGGGCATGGCTTGGTGGGTGCAGAAGGGGAAGGATACTGTAAATTCTCCAGTCAGATGTGGTATTTGCTGGTTTTCTGAACTACTCAAAAGTTCTGCTACCGGTTCTCTAAAACTGGTCAGAACCTGCTGAATACCACCTCTGGTATGAATACAGGAAATAAGTACAAGTAAATGGGGACAATAGGACAGGGACGGTAGGCACGATGGTGCACTTATGCACGCCCCTTACATCTATTTACCACTGGTGACATGAACACCAGTGACATGAACAATGCCTTACAAATTAGATACAGCTAATCTAAGGCAAGGCTTGTGAGAAGAAATAAAGAAAGATACTAACATCCGGTTCATGTTTCCTATTAGACTGATTTGGAAATAGAATCATTTCAATGTGATATTATTCCAGTAGGAACAAGGCTGATCCACTTCTGGTTTGCTCATCGGGACGTCTGGCTAGCTTACCATCAAAGAAAATAATTTGTTTTGCCAGTGTCCAGTATGAGAGTTTGTGTACTTGAATGATGTTTACATAAAACTGGCTATGAAAACTAACGCAGGCAGTTGTCGACTTACAACCATTCATTCAAAGTTACAACGGTGGTGAAAAAAGGTGACCGATGACCATTTTTCACACTTGACGACCATTGCAATATCTCCATGGACACGTGATCAAAATTTGGATGCTTGACAACTGGTTCATATTTATGATGGTTGCAATGTCCCAGGGGTCATATGATCCCCTTTTGTAATCTTCTGACCAGCAAAGTCAACAGGGAAGCCAGATTCACTTAACAACCGGATTACCAACTTATCAACTGCAGTGGTTCATTTAACAACTGTGGCAAGGAAAGTGATAAAATGGGACAAAATTCATTTAATAAATGTAACAACAGAAATCTCAGTTGTGGTCGTAAGCCGAGGACTACCTGTATTGCAATAAGTTAATAGCCTTTGTACCTCATGCTGGCTAAGCATTAGTGGATCAAAGTTAGATATCTAGATTTTGTTTATTCCTGTATGCACCAGAGGCATCCATATTTCACATCGTTCCAGAGGATCCTTCAACTTTTAGGAGGATCTTTAGAGGGGCATGAGTGGTTATAGTTGGAAGAACCTACAATTCCACTCAGACAAAGCCAACTCTTGAAATAGCACAAAACCACTACTTGTTGTTATTCAACTATCCTTTGAGCTTGGCAGTGTTGTAATGGTATCGTTTTGAAAGATGCTTTTTTTTTTTCCCCAGTTACTGGCCTGATAAAGAGAGAACTGTCTTTGGAGAATGTGGAGGCCAAAATTCTCAGGCATGGTGATGCTGTTCTGAAAAGTCTTCAAGAATTAAAAAAACTGTCAGTCTCTCAGCAGAACCATAAAAGAGCCAACTTGTTCTACAGATTTGTTACTGGGCTGAGAAGCTTGCACAATAGCACCCTTGGCCCATTGGTGCCAAAGTTGATAGAAACTTCCAGGTATTTCATCATCCGCTGTTGACTTATTGTTATGGAACCTTGCAGTGGAAATAAATAGGGCACTCAGTGGATGTTCAGCTGTATGCCTTGGCTGTACGCCTTGGCCGTAATCAACTTACACTGAGGCCAATGCTGGCAAATATAAGTTAGAATAGTGGGCAAAGATTTCACTAACAGAGCATAGAAGACTCAGTATTGTTAGGTGGATGATCTACTTATGTGGCTGAATTTTTTTTACTTCTCCCTGTATATTCTCATCTCCAGTTTAGAGAAAGCCCAATATCAAAGGGTATGTGAAAGAGAGAGAAATCATCCACTCCCACTTATTTGGTTATTACTTATTTAAATTGATTGGCTGCCCAATTCCAGTGGACTCTGGAACATTGTTGATGGACAAAGTCTTTTTGGAATCAGCCCACATCTTGATTGTTTCAAAACATTTACGTTTCATCAGATAACTGGATTTATTCAGTATCCTTTGAATGAGCCAAAATGTGTTGGCTAACACACTTAATCCTGTCACCCTACACAAAAAAAATGATTCTTTTTGCATCAAAATTAATCTACATGTTACGTTTTAAACCATTGTAAAATAATATTTGCAAAGATGATTTCAAAGCAATCTAGGACTAGAACATGAAAAACTAAAAGGTTCATCCTAACTATTGGCTGATCATCACTCTAACTGGTTAATTTTTCAGAGATATTGGGAGCCACATGTTTTGGTAGCTCTTCTATACAGAAAAAACAGTTAAAATCAACTGTGAATATGCCTTTAAACCAACTCTGTAATTCCTCTGCTTCATCTTCTTTTATTCTTTTTTAGAGCCATCACAATACAGGCCCTGATTCAATGTGGAACCCCAGAATGCTTTGGAGCCATCCTTCAAATATTGAGGACTAACAACATTGACCCTTTGGTGGCAGATGCAGTCACATTCAGCTTGGGACTGCTACCTTCTCCATGCACTAAAACAATACGGGAGATTCTAAACATGGCTGAGTATCACCCAAGCCGAGCTTCTTTCTATGCCTTGAGCCATTCAGTGAACAGGTATGTGACAACTTAGTATATTTTGATAGGAAGAGATGTTACTTAGGAATATAATTTAGCTAATGCAGCGCTCCCTGACATTGTCATTAGAAGTGCAACTGTTAAAATAATGAATTACTTAAATTTAGCCACTACTAACATTTTAATTGACTGAAAATAAGCATCTTATACAAAAATTCCCTCCTGTTTTCACAGAGAGGAATATTGTGAGAGGATGATTAATTAGTGTAAGCATAGTATATGTGATGTCTTTGAGTGTCAAACTTATTAGTTCCACGTATACATTTTGTGCAACACAGAAATTAGATCTGGGCAGTGAGGAAGGCTAACAGTAGCAACAGAAGAGTTATTTGTTTGTTTGTTGTTTTGTTTATACTTTTTAATTATTCACAATAAGTTCTTTAAATATGTTTTAAAAATAAACAATCTGAAGTTGGGATCAGTCAGTGTAGGCTGGTGATTCATTATTCCCTTTGAGGAGTTGAGAACTGTTACATGAGCTTTCATTGTTATGACTTTCACATTACATATATTACCAGCAATGTGTGAAAAACTGGCATTGTCTACAATGCCTAGGAAATCTATAGAATGTGCAATGTTTTTAGACAAAGCGATTAATGTGTGATTTACTTTATATTAAAGTGAAAGAAGAAATATAAAATACAAGACAGCCTTACTGAGAAAAAAAAACAGGAGAAAAAGACCAATATTGACCAACAAGGAAATCTAGAATGGCATTATTTTATACTTTCACAGGTTGCCTTGTCACATTGCATAAAATGCCTAGGAAATGTGTGAACCATTAAGTGTTCTAATACTTTGACATACCATTTTTGGCATTCTATAGATTTCCTATCCATTCTATAAAATGCCTAATTTCACACATTGATGGTACATCTGCCTCTGCACAACTCACATCTTTTAAAAGATGCTAACATTGAACATCTTCCTATCTTCCAGATTCTACTTCCAGAAAAAAATAATTACACCAGAATTAACAGATGTTGCAAACTTTGTAACATCTTTGATCAGCAATGAATGTTCAGGAAATGAAGACCTCACCTACCTGACTTTGAGGGTAATTGTAAAAGTACCAACTTTTAACATTACAGATTAACATACCTTGGTGGGGGGAAAAAAAACTAAACTTGCATTTTCTGTTGTGGTTCACAGGCCATTGGCAATATGGGAAATGTTTTGGAAAACATCAATCCCAATGTAAAACAATCCCTAAAACTATGTATTCGAAGCAATGTGGCATCCCTTGACATCCAGAAAGCAGCCATTCAAGCACTGAGAAAAATGGATCTAAATGATGAGGTAAAGCAGACTATTTTGTAACTTAATGTGATTTTTTCAAATATTCTGTTTTTTGATGGGTATCGAACAAATCTTATATCTAAAAATACAACAAATTTAACATACACTGGTTAAATTAGTTTTAAGGTATTGTTTTGATTAAAAGTGAAGTCATATAATTCTATTAATCATATTAATATCAAAAATGAACTTTAAACATTTTGATTTTCCATAAGACTGTAGCTCATAATTCCTTTATTTGTGTAATACACTTTTGGAGAATTAGATAATCAATAGCAATAGCACCTAGACTTATATACCGCTCCATAGTGCTATATAGCACTCTCTCAGTTCAGAAGTGGTATTCAGCAGGTTGTGACCAGTTCTGGAGGACTGGTAGTGGAAATTTTGAGTAGTTTGGAGAACCGGCAAATACTACCTCCAACTGGAGATTTTACAGTATCCTTCCCCTGCCATGCCCACCAGGCCACGCCGACAGAACTGGTAGTAAAAAAGTTTGAATCCCACCACTGTCTCAGTTGTTTTGACTCAGTTGAGCCAGAATTTTGGCCCCAACAATTTGGGTTCTCATTTTACTGACCTGGGAAGGATAGAAAGGTGAATCACCCATGAGTTGGTCAGGATCGAACTCCTGATTGTGAGCAGACTTAGCCTGCAATACCACATTCCAACCCATTGCACTACCACAGCTCTGGTGAGTCCTAAATGTGAAGCACTAAATCCTAAATGTTTCCTACCATAGCAGTTAAACCAGCATAGCATAGCAAACCTAGCATAGCAATTAAACTAATCACAGCTGCTTAGGAAAATACTACATTTTTTTCTTTTATTTCAGGATCGCGGAATGCTAATTAGAGTCTTCCAGGATGCCTCTTCCCCAGCTGATAAACGTTTAGCGGCTTATCTCCTGCTGATGAAACATCCTTCCAATGATTTTGCCAAAATCATTAAAATTACTTTGAGGGAGAAGAATGAACAAGTCAAAAATTTTGTAGCTTCCCACATTGCCAATATCTTAGATACTACTGATTTTTACAATGAACCGTAAGTCATTTTCAAATCTGCTGAAATTGTTTCATTGTTTATGTTTTACAAGTTATGCTTTTAACTTTAATGAAGAACTTCATAAACTGTTTCAATTTCTTTATTCATTACATGCCAAAACAACTAGACCCAAAGATAGTTTCTTCCCCCATGCCATGACTTGGCTAAACATCTAACTCCCACAGCACTGTCTTATGCCTAAAGATATTTGCCCCATGTAGTAGGTTGTATTGCTATTATCCTTGTCATCTTCTCATATTTCTCATCTCTCATCTTTCCTATTACATTCTCTTAATGGTATATTATTATTTATCAATTGTTGTTTGTAGCTTATGATTTATGATCTATGATTTTTTCATTTTATTTAGAAAGTTATTTCAGAATTTTTGACTACTGTTTAATTGATAGGGCTACAATTAAGTAGTAATTCAGAATTTAGTAATAGAATCTCCTCTTCAGATCATTTTTTTCTCTCCTCCCACCAGTGAACATACACTAGCAATCCAGTTGCTAAAGAGATCCCTAGAATGATACAGTAAATTTACATTAATGAAAATTACCTCAGCATTGTGAGGATATTTTTTAACTTTCTTTTGCTTTTTTGGACATGCTGTAATCAGGCTCAGAATCAAAATTCAGGAGGCACTTAAAGGAAGCCAGATGCCAACAGTTAAAGACTTCCGAAGATTCTCACGAAATTATCAAGTTTCCAAGATGGTGACTTTCCCATGGTCTGAGGAACCTTTCACAGCAAAATTGGAAGGAAATCTGCTGTTTGACTCAAGCAGCTATATAGCTAAGGAAACCATGCTGAAAACAACATTACAATTATTTGGACTGAGACCTCTGGATATATTTGAGGTACAGCTGCTTTTAAATACTTTCTTCTTCTTTCTTCCTGTTTATTCTTTTTTCTATTCCTTACTAATTTTGTTATCAAAGTATTGTGTTATTTACCATTTTATTTAAACACTGTGTTGGAACCAAAAGCTCTCAAAACAGAATATAGTTTTAAAAGTCAACCCTATATAAAAATTGCATCCAATAGGCATAGGCTTAGTACATTTCACATCATCAAAATACACTAATGGTTTCAGTAATCAATTAGCAGAAGAATAAAATTGCTACCCTGTTTCTCCAACAATACGGCCTCCCCCAATAGAAAGTCCCAGCATGTTTTATAGGCATGAAATGAAATTAAGCCCCTCCCCCCAAATTAAGGCCTATATTAAAACATGCGAAATGGGGGGGAATGGTGGGGGGGCTTGCTGTTAGGAAGTACTTTTGTTGCACACCCGGATATGGTGCTGCCTGCGTTGACCCCGATATGAAGTGCCCCACCAACGCCGAGGTCAACATCCAAGCTGTCACTGCCCGCCTACCTGAAGATGCAAGGGGGGGAATTAAGTCACCCCCAAAAAGACGACCTAGCCATTTTTTCGGGGCTCAAAAAAAAATAAGACCCGGCCTTATTATATGAGAAACACGGTAAATCTTCAGCTACTATGACCATGCTAACATCTTGATATCAAAGGACAAAGTCTGTATGCAATGATGACCAAACACAACACTAGAGAGCCATTAATTTTATATTTAAAATTCCAAAAGAGTTGAAGGCATTCTCTTTTTTACAATAATTAAACATCTGGAATTAAATCACTTTGAAATCAAGACGCTTAGAATTTTAGTTACCCTCACTCACAAATCTACAGTAATACTATTAACTTCCTCTTCCCGAAATGCATAATTCATTTGAAACAACTTAATCTTAAACACTGGAAGTCAATTAAGATTTAATAGATAAATAAAACAAACCAAAAGAAAATAATAATAATTAAAAAATATCTAACAAGTAGCCAATAGATTTTTGTTGATATGACAACTTGACTACATTTCTTTCCCGATCAAGAAATAAAAAATCCTTTCCTGGACTGCATTTAATTTGGGGCTATTAAAGCTCTAAAATTTGTATTTCCCTATGGAAAGAACAATCTATTTTCCACAATATTTTCTAACCTGATATTTTGGCCAAGAAACACCTACAGAGCTGCCACTGAATGTTTAGACAAGTTAACCTTAGGCTTTCCAAGTGAAATGACTTTCATTTTCATTTGACCAGATTGGTCTGGATGGGAAAAACTTAGAGCCTACTGTTGAAGCAATGTTTGGTCCAGGAGGATTTTTCCCTGATGCTGCTACCAAAGCTTTGTACTGGATTGATGGCAAAGTACCAGAAAAGTTTTCTCAAGCCCTTTTTGATTATTTTGGATATTCCAAGGATGCAACACAGGATCGGGTATGTGGTTTCTTGATGTTTTTGTACTGTTAAGTTTTACAAATAAATTAGAGCCTCTGTAGAGTATTTGGTCGAGTTTAATAGAATGCTGAAATAACTGAATTACTGTTAGGCTCAAATGCTAATGCCCTTACTGCAGGTTTCTCAATATTATCTTTAAGTAGATAAGTTTAGGATTTGGTATGGCTTCATATAACTAATTCAGCTTATTTAAATGCTGCTGAGTTTGTATTTCCAAAGGAGTTTGCAGTTTTTCTGCAACTCTGAAATAGCACTAATAGGCCACCGGACATCATTTGGAAGTATCCTGCTGTAAGATGATTCATTGAATGTCTAACCAAATGAGTCTTTTAATAATATGGACAATTCTCATATTCTAATATTCCTTTTCCTATGTGTTGTAAAATCAAAAGATCAGGCATTAAGCAGAACTGAAGCTGATAAGCTCTATCCTAGCAGTTGAAGTTCCTTAACAAAGACTAAAGTGTTCATTTTTTTTTTACATCTATCCCCATATTCTTTTGCCCTTTTACACCAGAGATTTACCAGAAAATTTTACAAGCTGTATTTATTTCAAAGTATTTTTAAAATAAAACTTTGAGAAATTCTGCAGATTCATAGTTGAAGCCTGACACTTTTTCTACAGGTAGATTAAATAAAATTTATTGAAAATGTGGTATGTAATCAAAGTTAGTTTAAATTATTTCTTCAAACGAAATCCGAAGTTCCATAGTGGGATTTCCCCTTCTTATTTTCATAGGATATGATGAAAGGAATCATGCTTAATTTTGAGAAACTGCTTAAAGAAATTGCCAGCAAGCCACAAACACCGGATGTCAAAGCCTATTTCAGAGTCTTCCAAGAAGAATTGGGCTACTTGAAACTCAGTGACATCAACTTGTTGGGAAATGTGATTCTGAAAAGCCTTAAAACCTTGCACAGTATACCCCAGAAAGTAAGTCTTCAAATACTAAACATTCTATATATTCTATTTTCCTTTTCATTTCCTATTCATTATTCAGTCTAATTAACCACTAACCAGGTAAGTTTGCATCCTCTATGCCCATTTAACTGTGAAAAAAGACGCAGAGAATTCAGTGAGAAGTCCTTCTAAGTTGTGTACAAAATTACTAAGAGGCCAAAAAAAAGAGCAGCTTTTATTCTGGAATTTCCTTTTTTCTTTTTAAATTTTAATTTATCTCTTATAATTCCATGGAAGTTGGATAAGAGGACGCAGCATGCAAGCCTATTAAAAATAAAAGATTTGCTTTGGGGAAATTGGATTGTTCAAGATGAGCAAGCAAGATAGCCTTTGTTTTTTAAGTAGTAGTCTTTCACTGTGTTGAAATCTGACAACCAAACTAGATGAGATGCCACTTATACTGTTCCAATTTGTGGAATGTCTTTTTTTTTTAAAGTGAAAAACAGATCTGGGAATCTGATTTGGATGCTGAACTCTGAAATGAGAAGGGATGTTTTGCTTTTTGCTTTCTATTGAGGACTATGTGAACTGAGCAGGAAGTTTTTATTGGAACCCAAATGATAATTTTTCTTCCACTGCAAATTGAAGGCAGATGGAAAGTGATCTGGATTGGAATACTAACAGGAACAAAAGATTAATGTTCTTTGATCCTCCCATTGGAGCCGTAATCCAGATTAGCACATCCCTTCTATATATTTGATGTTTATTTTTATTTTTTTTAAAAAGACATTCATTTTGACCAGTTTTGTATTCTTCTTGGCTTTCATCATACAAGCCAGATTTAAAAGGCTGGCAAAAAGCGTGTGTTTTTAAACAGACTTCTGTATGTGTTTCATTGGTCTAATACATCTATCCCAATTGAGGTGAAACCACTTTCATCTCTGGGGTAATTTTTATAATTTTTTTTGTTGTGGAATTTTTATACAAAGCATTCATATCAGGAGATAGTTACTCTGCAAGGAATAGTGCCCATAAAATCTTTAGCAGTTGCATGCATAGGGATCTCCACTTCTAGCCTCCCAAATTTGGAGCGATGTCATTGGGAGTGTTAATAGACAGTATCTGTAAATATTCAGTTTCCCTACTTCTGCATTTCACTTCTTTTTTTCATTACAGAAACCAATGCATGTTCTCCCTGCCCTCAGTAAACAAATCCCATCTAATATTAAGCTACATTTTTTAAAGGAAAACCAGCAGAGGGAAGCAAACTTCCTCTAATAACACTATTTGCTTTTATTTGGATATAGGTTACACTCCTGCGATATGTTTTGAACAAGGCTTAATACAAATAACTTAGTCCATCAATTGTTTTTGCTATTTTTCCAGTTAAATCTGGATTCAAGAAACTTCCTTGAATCTTTATTCAAATTTTCAAAACATGAAGCTAGGAAAAAAACTCCCTAGGAAGGGTGCAAATGTTAACACGTTTGTTTTTCTATGTGTCTGCCTACAGATTGTTGATGCCATTTCCCAGGGGGGTGAAAACGACCTCATGATTCATTACATCTTCATGGACAATGAATTTGAGCTACCCACAAGTGCAGGACTGCAGCTACAAGTAGCTTTGTCTGGAATAGCCACCCCTGGAGCAAAGGTTGGAATGAAAATTTCACAGAGGAACGTGAGTTTTATTTTCACGCTACTTTTGAAGTTTCTTCAATAGCCTACAGTGCGATAAATGAAATGATGAAACTGGTAAGCTACAGTAGCACAAACAAGAGCCAATTTCAAGGGGGGTGGGCTCTCATTACATTTTGCAATGCTCCCCTTAAGGGTTATAGGGGTATGTGATCTACCTAAAACCAGGAGGAGCTCTTGGTGTAGGATTGCATTAATGATCTACCTATATTTCCCTTATATTGGAAGTAATCGTTGCATCATGACAAGCAGAATTATGATGGTCATGTAGGAAGGTATATAGTTCTTGTTTTTTAGGTGAGTTTAAGTACGTTAAAAACTATTTTTCTGTGGAGTCCATCTAGGAATTCCATATTCAGAGAAGCACTTCTATGTGGAGGGGGAAAACCTATCCAAATTCATTGATATATAACTTAGGCCTAGGTTATTTCAGAAAAAACATTTTTCTTCTATGATAATTTACCAAAATTGTCAGGTAAGTTTCATCTTTGGATATCACCACTTCATCTGGTGATGATATGAAACCTGCCCATCTCAGTTATTATTCATAGATTGTAGAAAACACACTTTATGAGTGATCTATTTTCTATAGAAGACCAAGAAAGAACCTTACTGGCCTATCTTTATGCTTGGATTTTAATCATAGTTGATCTGAGGTTTTTTTTAGAAAAGGCATATATGGAAATGAAGTAAATAAATACTTCATTGTATAATAAATAAAGTGCTGAAGATAGCATTGACTTTGAAATGTGCTTATTCCAAGGTTAAATGGTTTTCATGTAAGCAAATCAGACTTTTGGAGAAATGCAGATACCAATATTTAGTAAATCCGCTTCAAGATTTGAAGTATATTGTCTGTCATCCTGGGGAGAGTTACTATCAATAAGTAAACTGTCAGAAACTAATTCTGGTTTGCAACTTCATGACAAATATTTGGGAAAGATGAAGCAAATATTTGTGTCTTATATGTATCTTCTAGATCCATGCAGATTTGACTCTTAAACCATCAATGGCAGTTGAGTTCATAACTCATTTAGGAGTGAATATCCCCGAGTTTGCTAGAAATGGTATACAGATGAACACCAATATATACCATGAATCTGGAATTGAAACTAATGTTGCACTGAAAGCTGGACACCTTAAATTCACCTTTCCTGCACCAAAGGCCCCAGTCAAACTTTTCAGCATCAGGTATTGTAACAGTTCTGTAAACAATTTTTCTTTCCGATTTTTATTCCTGCAGATGTGCAGAACAGGTTTTGTACAGAGATGTTATGCAATATTTTTAATAATAATAATAATAATAATAATAATAATAATAATAATAATAGTAGTTCCTGAGTGCAATTATGATATGTCAATCTAGTCATTGTCTTTCTCTACATTCTGAAATGAACTTAATTTGTGAATTGCTATAAAATTGTAATTTTCTATCTTCCAAAGAATACTTTTAAGCAGTCTGGATACCTTGGGCTGGGTGGATCGATCAATTTAGAGCTTTTGTTTTCTAGTCTTCCCTAGAAAGACATACAAACCAAGACTCAAGGACGATATCAGAATGTAAATGAACTTTCCTAGAGCAAGATTAAAGATTTGCACAAAATATTTTAACTTCTCTTCCCTTCATTTTAATTTCTAATTGGTTGAGTCAGTGGAAAGAGAAAAGCCCATTGATTTCCTTTTCCTTTTTCAGCAATGTCTTGCATTTGATCACCCCAACTCGAACTGAAGTGATCCCTCCATTGATTGAGAACAGAGTGACAAAAAATTCTTGCTTTCCTTTCTTTACTGGACTTAAATTCTGTACCAGAATAGAATATTCCAATGCCAGCGCTACAGATGCAGCACCTTACTATCCACTGACAGGAGAAACCCGGTAAGATAGCCCATTAGCCTTTCTCTGAATGAATCATCCACTCCTCTTTGATTTTTTGATATTTCAGGCTAAATGCAAACTCTGCATTTGGTGTATAACACATGCATACATTCAGATAATGGTCTGTTTTGCTTGCCTTGTTTTCCTCCTGGGACTAACAGGAAATGATTCTCTCTGGGATGTTCTACTTTCATTGCACGAGTGTATTATTTTACTGGCTCCAAAAATTAACCGCCTCTTCACCATCCTGGAAGCCAGGAATCTATTGAATGTAATGAATTCTCCAAGAAGTTGAATTATTTGTCCATCTTAATTTTTTTTTTTACATTTCCATGATATAAACTCAGGACAAACTATCCTGATACCCAATATTTTATATTCTATTCTGTATCTTTATATTTTTTAACATCCTTAGAGTTGTTTTCATGTGATAATTTGTGGATAATTCATAGCAATTGATGCTGTATTTCCTTATCCCAAAAGTGTCAGCATTGTAGAACTTTGCCTTTAATCATTCTGTGTGTACGTTCCCCATGCAAAACCATATGTGTGTGAAGTTGAGAATATATCATTAGAATGGCAACAAATACAGTGCTGAAAAGGAGAAGGTAAAGAGGGAAATAGGAATATACTACATACCCTAATTATTGAGAGATCAAAGTGAACTTAAGATTGTTAAATATTCAAAGTTATAATAGCTTTCACATGAGGTCTATTAGATCAGAGGTTCCCAACCTATGGGTTATAAGGGTAATGGTAATTATTTTCTATTTTGGCTGTTATTCCGTTTAATTATTCACAATTTACAATGATCTGATATTGTCTTCTCACTTTAACCTATTGAGGTTTGATGTTGAACTACAACCAACAGGAAAAGTAAAGGAGTACATTGCAAGTGCTAATTATGAACTAAACAAAGAGGGCAAGGACTTGGTAGACACTTTAAAATTCATTGCTCAAGCTAAAGGTAAGAAGCTATGCAATTTGTTGTACAGTAATGGAACATCTTTCAAAGATTTGCTTAATAATAAATCTATTTTCTGACAAAAGTTAGTACAAAATCACTAGTTTCCTGCCAATAGATCTTGGAAGATCAGGATGCAGGAAATTTTTAGCAATTTTAATGAAATCAACACAAATCCAACATCTACCAACAATGATATGCCAAGGGAAATCTTTCCAAACAAAGATTTTAACAATTTAATATTTGAACTGAAAGACATTTTGAACTGCATTGATGTTGACCATTTATTTTAATGGACCACATTTGTAATAATCAATTATCATTGTATGTTTCAGGTGTAAAAGAAAGTGAAGCCAAAATCATATTTACATTCAATCGAGGCAAAAAAGTTTTTACCAGTGACTTCCAGGCCCCCGGTTTCAACATCGATTTTGGCACCAATCTTAGAATTACCGATTCCTCCAATCAAGAAAAGAAAGCATATGCCTTTATATTAGACATACTCAACAAGAAAAGTCCTGAAATTACAATCACGGGAAGCCTAAGGTAATGATAATTTTCCCCTCCTTAATTCTTATAGACTGATAGCATGCAAATAAGCTTTGATTTCTTAACTCATATTGTAAAGATCCTGTTGACTGCTGACAATGGTGGGGGAAGAATCTCTATGGGCAATTTCACCTGGCATACTCTCCAATAAATTTCAAGTGAAGTTGTACAGTTGTCTTAACTTGTGTGACTAGGCAGTGCTTCCTCCAATTGACTCATAAGAAAATGCCAGTATCATTGATCAGTGTGCTATCTCCCAAACTAAGGCAACAAAAATCCTGTATCACCCACATTCCACATAGAAAAGGGAAAAATAACTTCTTTCCAATATTTCTTTCCAATACTTTTCTTCTTCATTTTTCTGATCATTTTGAAAGAATTACATGAAGAGGCTAAAACTGACCAACAATGGGGGATTGGGTGCATATAAATTCCCACTGAAAACTATGATGATATCATATGAACTGGTAGTTTTTACAGCAAGGAGTTTTCCCCCAGCAGCTGCAGCCATGTTTGCAGATAACAGAAAAAAGCAGTGAGTAGCAGAGAAAAAAGGTTGAGGCCAGAGGAAGGAAGGATTATGCAAATGAGAGCTTGCTATTTATATAAGGACTGAAAAACAAATAGGGACACTTTTTTTTTTTACAAGGATTGTGAGAATGGCTTGAAATTGAATTCTGTAGAAGGCTTAAAGTAGGGTTTATCATGGAAGTTGCTTATGGAAGCTACCGAGAAGCTCAGACAGGGGAAGTAGAGTATAGCGAATAGGTAAAAAGTGTTAATTGAACTGCTCTGTGGTCAAACTGGGGAGGGGGGATGATTTTATTGTTGAAGAGACACCAACACGAAATATATATATAGCATTATTTTGCTTGTGTCAAACTAGCATAAATGGCTCATATGAAAGTGTCCAGTCAGACTGTATGATGGTGGTGTTATAATTTTGCTTCTGCGAAGATAATTTGCACTGTTGTCTGAATACTTTTTCTAATGTACTGCTAGCATTGCCATTTCCAGAATAATTCTAGGATGCAGAAAACATACTCTCTGTTGATTTTGGTATGGAAAGGTCTGAGACTCCTACACATTAATCCTGTTCTCCAGTTTTGTACTCTGACATTAGCTTTTAACATACAATCGCATTGTTTAAAACAGTGGTAGTCAACCTGGTCCCTACCGCCCACTAGTGGGCGTTCCAGCTTTCATGGTGGGCGGTAGGGGTTTTGTCCCCTACTTTATAAATCACCATTACTGTGGAACCGGTGGGTGATTAAATTTTTTTTAATACTAACAGAGATACAAAAGTGGGCAGTAGGTATAAAAAGGTTGACTACCCCTGATTTAAAACCTAGTACAGTGATGGCTAACCTTTTTTAACATTGCATGCCAAAAGTACATGCGCGTGTGAGTGTGTGTGTGCTCATGTGCCTGCACCCATGATGCAATGCGTGCATGACTCCCCCACCCCTGCACATGCATGCATGAAGCCCCCACACCGCACGCCTCTGCGCATGTGCACACATCTCCCACACGCACCTCTCCCCCCGTGCATGCATGACAGACACCCAACAATCAGTTGGTTGGTGGAGGCACGCACGCATGCGCAGTGGGGCTCTTCCGGGTGACCTCTTGCTTGCCAGGAGACGTGGCTCTGCATGCCACTTCCAGCACACGTGCCATAGGTTCACCATCACAGACCTAGTATAATGATTGCTGTAGCGTATACCCTGACAGAGCTGTTAATCATTTACATCAGTAAACTGTGGAATATCTGAGATTGCAGTGGATATGTTCATCACCCACTTCCTCAACCATTTTGAAATTAAAGCTGACATAGTGCTGACATAAATATTTGCCTGTTGTTGCCGGCGGCAGGAGGAAGGTGAATGTTATTGTTTCTCCTCTTTTTATATAGGTTTTTTATTGTTTGTAAGTTACCTAGAGTCCCTGAAAGTAAATGGACAGCTATATAAATTCTATATATATATAGGGAGAGAGAGAGAAAGTGAGATAGATATAGATATATAAAGACATGCATGTATATACATACAGTACATACATACATGCAGTATATACAATATATATATTTGTTTTCTTAAGTTTTTGTGCATACTTACATGTATGGCATTCAGCTTTGTTCTGGGAAGAAGAATACAAAAGCCTGATGATGGCAGATGAGATTCTGCCGAAACGTTGCTACAACTTTAAAAGCACAACTACAATGACGTGGGAAAATACCCGAACAAAGCTGAATGTCATACATACATACATACATACATACATACATACATACATACATTGTTTTCTTCATATATATATAAAATGTTTTCTTAAGTTTTCACAGGGAATTTATATGTATGGTATTCAGCTTTGTTCGGGTATTTCAGAGATTCTGCCAAAACCTCGCTACAACTTTAAAAGCACAACTATAATGACATGGGAAAATATGGAACAAAGCTGAATACCATATATATATATAATGCCTGTATTCCTTTTTTTTATGATTTGTTTCTACCAGCTCTGCTGCTGGGAGGGAATCATCCTTGGAAGCGGCAATCTCTATTCCCCGCCTGCAGACTCAAGCTAAAACAGATATATCCCTCCATCGGTCAAGTAATGCAGTGATATTCCAGATGGATGCCTCAGCTACCTCATACGGCTCATCGGTTTCAGATAGGATTACCTTAAGATACGGTAGGCTTCTTTCTCGAAATGAATTTTTTTCATCAACAAACAACAACAACAAAAACCCAGCCTTTTGATTCTGTGTATGTAGGACAACACTTCTCCAATCACACCACAGTTTTGTCCACGGGGCTGCCGACTGGAGCTCAAATCTTTGTAGTGACATACATTAACAGATTTACAGAGTTGGAAGGGATCTTATAGATCATCTAGTCCTACCCCCTGCCTAAGCAGGAGACCCTACACCATTTCTGACAGATGACAGTCCAATCTCTTCTTGAAAGCCTCCAATGATGAAGTTTCCACAACTTCTGAAGGCAAGCTGTTCCATTGGTTGATGGTTCTGACTGTCAGAAAATTTCTCCTTACTTCTAGGTTGAATCTCTCCTTGATCAGCGTCCATCCATTATTCCTTGTCTGGCCTTTGGGTGCTTTGGAAAATAGCTTGATCCTTTCCCCTTTGTGGCAGCCCCTCAAATATTGGAACACTGTTATCATGTCTTCCCTGGTCCTTCTCTTCACTAGACTAGCCATGCCCAGTTCCCGCAACTGTTCATCGTATATTTTAACCTCTCCTATAGAGAGAACCAGGGCATTCAGGTCTGAAGGGTACAATTTGTCATTAAATCAGCATATGTATATCACACAATTCTAGCCCAGGAGTTGAGTGGTTTTGACCATGTGTGATGCAATATGCAGTTTGGTTGCCTTGGATATAGACTTTTTACTGTTCTGTTAAGACAGAACTTGCCTGCGGTATGCCATTGTGGAGGTAGTCTACACTTCATACCTCCAAAATATGGAACACTTCACAAATGTGTGTGTGTGTCGTGGGGTTGAGTATGTCCTTTATTTGGAAACAGACCTTTGCATGAAAAAGGTGAAATCATGGTTCAACATATAAGCTCTACCTCACCTCATCAGAGTAATTATCTGTATGGAAACTGGTAGGGTTTTCTTT
Organism: Pseudonaja textilis; assembly: GCF_049901715.1. NCBI lineage: Eukaryota > Metazoa > Chordata > Lepidosauria > Squamata > Elapidae > Pseudonaja > Pseudonaja textilis. The sequence continues at coordinate 139,611,930 of NC_141990.1, read as the reverse complement.
TCAATTTCATAATCCAGGATCTCTAGGAAATAATATGGGGTCATTGGTTCTGGCTTTCAGACACAGAAAAAATGGAGATTCAGTGGAACTCGGGCACTAGCACTGCTTTGAAGAGAATATCTGCCAATCTGCCTGGAGACCTGAAAGGTTATTCAAAGGCTCTGCAGAAAAAGGCAAATGGACTCTTGGATCACAAAGTAGCTAATACTGACATGACAATCCGGCACATCCTTTTACATTTTATTCTGGTAAGTAGATTGTCTGTCATAGTTGCCACTTGTCAAAGTATCTGCTACAGTTGATAATTTCAGATTATTTAAATGTTCTAGCTGTAGGAGGTTTCAGTATCTCCCAAGGAAGGCCAAGTTCCAGTTGTAACCAAGCACAATTTTGACAATGGAAATATCAGGGATCAGGAAGCCAGGGACCCCGGAGTACCCCGGACCCCAGAGATGATGCAGTGGCTTCCTCTCCATGCAAATTGTAACTTGAGTTGTTGCAGTACCTGGGACAAGAGAATCTAATGTAGGTTCTTCTCTAATATTTCAGCAGTGCTGAAAGAAAAAGTGGTGTGCATCAGTTTGCACACAGCTGGATAATGTCACCCGAGACCATATCCTCCCTGTTTTTAGCATGTTATCCCTGGTTTGAACTGTTTGAATTGTTCTTAAATGTAAGATGCTCGCATTGTGATAATTTACTATGATTTTTCAGGCAACCAATAACTGGCTTCAAAAGACATCCAAAAATATTCCATATGCCCAGAACTTACAGGACAAATTAAGTAAACTTCAAGAACTTGACTTTCAAATCGTAGATGTAATCACCATTCCTGAAGAGCTTTTCTTTAAAAGGTAAAGCAAAATATCTTTGTTTGTTTTGTCTGGTGCTGGCAAACCCCATGGGAATTTCCAAGTTAGCCTTCCCCTACCTGAATGCAATCAGAAGTATGGATTTCAACTTCTTCAATCCTTCAGCCTATGTAGACATTTTTGAGGTTGAAGCTCACATATCGGGAAAGCACTGAAGTTGAGACAGACAGACAGACAGACAGACAGACAGACAGACAGATGGATGGATGGATGGATGGTAGGGAGGTGATAGTAAGTAAAAGCAATAGTTAACCACTTCTTCAGAAGTGTTCTCTTCAAGAGATTACTTCATTAGGATTTTTTCAAGCAAGATTATTAACAATGCTTTGTAGTTATTGCTTTTGTCTGCTGTCTATTAAAATTGACATATTTTGAAGAGGAATAGTTCATTTTTAAACTGACAGTGGGTAATTCTGTGTTTCAGTGATGGCAAGATTAAATACGTTTGGAATAAAGAAAGTACTTTCATTACTATCCCGGTGCCATTTGGCAGACAATCATCAGAGAACATAAACATACTCAAGACTCTAACAACACCAGCACTGGTGGTGGAATCACTGGGATTAAATATCCCATCGCAGATGTATAAAATTCCGCAATTCACCGTCCCTGGCGAATTCAAACTTCGGGTACCTTTGTTGGGCACTTTTGAGATCACTTCCAACTTGTACAACAATTACTACAATTGGTCCGGCTCCTATTCTTTAGCTAACACGACAAAAGATACGTACAGTCTGAGAACAAGATACTTTATAAAAGCTGATTCTGTTTTGGACTTACTTTCATATAATATACAAGGTAAGCGTCAATTGGTGTTATAAAAGCAGATTAATTAAGCATCTGTTATAAGTATGTAGAGATTCTCAGTCATCCAGGTCATGGTTGTCCCAAAGGTGCTTTTTCAGGAGGCAACTGGACTTTCTTGTTTGTTCTTTTGAAGACATTTCACTTCTCATCCAAGAAGCTTCTTCAGCTCTGACTGAATGGTGGGGAATGGAAGGATTTATATTCCTTGCAGGCAGCTGGTAATTTGCATCCTTTTAGAGGACCGTGGAAGCACTTAGAGGTTTATCTGTGTCCTCACCAAATGGTTCCTGTAGTCTGCAATTCTCCTCCCCCATCTGTAAATCCGTTACTACTCCCACATCATTCAAAGGGTGTTCATTCCAAATCCTTCCATTCCCCACTATCCTGTCAGAGCTTCTTAGATGAGAAGCGAAATATCTTCAAAAGTAAAAAGAAGAAAGTCCAGTTGCCTCCTGAAAAAGCGCCTTTGGGACAAGCATCTGTTTTCCTGCATTTCCTACGTTTTCAAAAGTCACAAACTCTTTGCTCTGAGCACAATGTGAACCAATCAATAGGAATGGTTTTAATGTTTTAAGATTACACAACGTAATTTAATGAGTCTCTCCCCAAGTATAATAATTCTTACTATTTGAATATTGGTTTCTGAAAATAAACTCAACATGACTGCTCATGCAGAGAATTCCAGCAGCCTGATTGGCATATTTGCATAAACACTGAATAAAATAAAAAGCACATTAAGTGTGTGACGCTTTAAAAACTGTACAATAATCTTATTATAAAGTATTGCACAATCTTGTGTCTAATTTTGGAGCAAGGTTCTTAATCAGAAGTTACTATCATACAAGAGAGATGGAGGCTTTGAGATCTTGTGTCTGCCCAAGATCACCTAGCATTGGGTAGTCTTCCTTGTAGTGGTGCCCTTGTTGTATTTTAAGTTCTAGAGGGCACAATGATTGAGAACGTCAGAAGAATAATTTGAGGTTCCAACTGGAGCCAGGCTTGTTCAAGAATAAATAAAAATGAGATCCCGACAGCTGTAAGGAAAGAAGAAATATTATTCCTAAAAGCAAAGATTTTACCTTTAGAGGCAGCTGCGGAGAAATGGGGTACAGCGACACTGTTTTATAGAGGATGGGTGTAGAAGTATCTATGTGCTGATTCTAGTGTGATACTTGAGGGATGTGTGTGTGTGTGAGTGTGTGTGTGTGTGTGAGTGTGTGTGTGTTATTTATGATGTTTATTCTTGGGAACATGCAGTTCTACTGGGAGATATAATTTAATTAACTCTATTTGTGTTTACACACTTTATCCTTTGATAGGTGGATTGAGGAAGTTTGAGTAAAAGGTTTTCCCCTGTTTACTATTGTTATTTGATTAACGTAGCTTTAGCTTGACTGTCAATTACCTAGTGGAGACGCTGATTCTCAGTCCATGGTGGATTCTGTTCATGTTTTAAGGGAAGATGAAAACAGTATAAATAATAAAATATTTTATTCTGATATAAAACTTCTCATAAGAATTTGGCAGTAGTAATCGAATGCAACTAAATGGAAGCAAGTTCATGTTACAATAAAAACCATTTGCTTCCATTTAGTTGTTCTGATATAACAGCAAGGAGTCAATCAGATCTTTCCACCTCATTTCTTGCTAATGATGCTTTTCTTACCATGTGCTTAAATCCATATTAGTTTTTAAACCAGTGGTTTAATAAAGCAAACCAGGATCATAAATCAAGATTTGAAAATGACTTCAAATCTTGGCCAATTTAGATAAACTGCAGTTGGTTGAAAATGAAAGTTTGTGTTCTCCTGCTTGTATCTATGCTGGAACTAGGATGCTTCCTGGCTAATATTTATCTATAGCTGCCATTTAGTCCATGCAGGAGAATGGAACAGTTATCCAGAATGTTATTCAACTAAAGTTCACATATAATTTCTGCATTTCTTCTCACCGCCAGCTTGTGGCTGGATTATGAAAGCTGTTTTTAGCAACATCTTTCAGGCCACAGACTGCCTGCCTCTCGTTTCAAATACTACTTGAATTTGATAGTGAGGCAAGAACGTCATTAAACTTGGAGGTTCAAAATTCAAACCTACCTCATTATTTATTATATAACATTGATTGAATTTGTATTTCCAGTGCCCAGCCCTATGTTGCAATAGCTTACTTGCTCCTATATAGTTTATGAATATATAAAAGAGGTCATGCAAAATTATTTCTACCTTAAGATATGAACACCAGGTTTAAAAATGTTGTATTTTGCGAGAAAGAAAATGCTGTAGATCTGTAATTTGCTACAGCTAGCAACCATGTCAAACAAATTATAACTGGGCTCATACATTGAATTAAATTAACATTATTATTAAGTTTTCAGTGAAACTTCTAAGCAATCCTTTTAAAAAGCATGCCTTTTAAAAAAAGAATAATGCTCAAATAATCTACTATAAGTATAATCTGTTATAAATCCTGCTCAGCAAGCCAGTTTGGGTCTAATGGTTAAGGTGCTGGACTTGGAGCAGGAAAGCCCAAGTTCTAATCCTGGCTTAAGAGACAAAGGGCAACTGAGTAATGTTTGGTCAGTCATTACTTCTGAGCCTTAGAAAGAGGACAATTTGAATCCACTTCTGAAAATGTTGCCAAATAAACGGCATCTCCTTTGACACTACAGGTCAAAGGAAAAAAAAATTAGCCCTATTGAAGTAGGTCCCTGCGCACATTTACTCAGAGCAAGATCCCATGAAATACAACACAGCTTACTTTTAAGTATGCAAGCATTTTAAATATCTGGATTACAGAATTCATGGATGATGAATGAGGAGAACAATCATTTAAAAATCACAATAGCTCAAGTTACTTAGCATCTTTAAGTTACTAATGTTGTTTTTTCCCCCATTTTATTTCAGGTGGGGGAGAAGCAAGTTATGACGGAAAGAGACTTGCCTATGATTATGAAAACTCACTTCATCACAGCCTTCTCAATTCCAATTTTAAATTCAGCAAGGCCAACCAATATGAACCTGTTCCCACCACCAAAAATACCATGACGTTGGAGGCTTCCAGCCCTGTCGGAGTTATAGTTTCCTTCTCTGTCAATCAGGATTGTATTGACAATGACCATTCACATATTTCTGCTACCAATCTAGAAGGGCAATTGAAGGTTGCAACATTCTTTGCCAAAACCACATACCTACAAACTATCACCTCTGATTGGAATAATCGCCACTTGGCATGGGATTCAACCCTGAAATTTGATTCTTCCTTGTTCGGGGCTACTAACCAGATGGTTCAAAAAATTACTGCGGATGCATGGACGCTATCCTCTACCACAAAGCTACAGAATTACGTTCTGACTAACGAGGTTTCCTTAAAGTATCAAAACAGCCAGCTGAAACTGTCATCACAGGCAGTTGGCACCTATCCAAACTTTGCAACAATCAATAAGTTTGATTTAACTTTAGACAAGCAACAGGCTATCCTTCATTCCGATTTAAAGGTCACTTACTTTGAAAATGTATATTACGCCCTGGTATCAGGCTCTGTTAATAATCAAGGCCTTGAACTCATCAGTGACTTCTCATTGGAAAGTGAAAGAAACAAAGCAGAACATAAGTCTGCTCTAAGTATTAAGCAGGATGGATTGGTGACCAGTGCAACAACAAAATTGCAGCTTCTCTTACTGGTCTTTCAGAATGAAATGAATGCACGAATTGGCTCTTCTGGTGCTTCTGTGAAGATTGATACCAATGGACGATTGGGGATACACAATGCAAGATTCAGCTTGGATGGGAAACTAGCCCTCACAGAAATAGCACTGTTGAGCACGTATCAAGGGAGCATTTTGGATGTGGACAGCAAAAATATTCTGAACTTCAGAGTAAATAATGGAGAGCTCCGATTTTCAAATAGTTTGACAGGATCATACAAAGAAACGAAGTTTGAACACACCCATGAGCTGAACACTGTAGGGTTGTCCTTGACTTATGTTTCAAATCTGGACCACACTATTAACCCAGACATATCCCACAAACATCATGTGGACCTGCAACTACAGCCCTCTTCCCTCACAGCCAATTTGAACAATGATTTGAAATACAGCAGTGCCAATGTAAACAACAAAGCCCGCTTGCAGCTTGAGCTCTTCAAGATAAACCTGGATGGTAACGTTAAAGGTGCTTATAGAGGCAATGAGATAAAGCATACCTATATTTTTACTTATGGAGATCTGACTGCCCATATGAAGACAGACACAGCTGCAAGCATTCAAGGTACAGTCCTAACCCATAAAGTTAACTTAAACGTTGCAGGACTCTCTTCTACAATCAATGTCAACACAAACTGTGATTCCAAATACTTAACCTTTTCTAATGAAATACGGTCTGTGGCTGCCCCCTTTACTGTCACCTTGGATATGCATACTAATGGAGATGGACACTTTGCACTTTTGGGAGAACAGTCTGGTCGATTGTACAGCAAATTCCTGCTAAAAGCAGAACCTCTTGCGTTTGTCTTTTCCCACGATTACCAGGGATCAACCAACCACAACATCAATTCTGGGGAAAGATATAATACTGGATTAGATAGCAAAGTCACTGTTGTTTTAACTCCATCTGAACAAAGCAGTGCTTGGAAAACAAAGAGTCAGCTGAATAACCATGTATACACCCAAGACATTAATGTGTTTAACAATGCTGAAAATATCGGTGTGGAGTTGACTGGACAAACTTTAGCTGATCTTTCTGTACTAGACTTTCCTATGAAGGTACCATTCACAAATAATCAAAGACTTAATCTAATTGATACCCTGGGTTTAAGAGAAAATATAGCCAAGCCTCAAGAATTTGGCCTCTCTCTTTCTCTCAGATATGATAAAAATGCAGATGTGCATGTCATCAATCTACCTTTCTTGGAAAGACTTCCAGCATATTATGAGCAATTCAGACATTCCATCTTAACTGCAATGAAGTCCATTCAGAAGCATCTAAAGAGCATAGATATAGATCAGCTTATGACAAAATACAAAACAGCATTAGATAAGTTTCCCCAGCAAGTGAATGATTATGTGAACTCTTTCGATTTGGAAAATAAAGTGAAAAAACTGAAAGAAAATCTGGATGCCTTCACAAAAGATTATAGCATAACAATTGATGACCTTCAAAACACATTGGAAAATGCTAAAGCTAATCTGCTAAATGTTTTGACTCAGTTGCAAGTATTTCTGACTGAAACTGAAAAGTATGTGAAGGAGAATTATGACTTAAGACCAGCTATCATGCAACTTATTGAGAAAATTGTTGAAAAAATAAAAGTTCTAGATAAGCAATATGAAATCAGTGTGACAATGATCAACACAATTCAGCAACTCCAGTCTTTTATTTCTCAGTATGACCCTAGCCAGATAGGAAGCAACGCTGCTGCTTGGGTTCAAAATGTAGATGCCACATACAAAATCAGAGCTCAGATACAGGAAAAACTTGATCAACTGAAGAGTCAGATTCAGAATTTCGATGCCCAACATATTGCAGAAACTTTGAAGCAGCAGATAAAGACAATTGATGTTGAAATGCTTATCGAAAAGTTAAAAGTAAAATTTCCATTTGAAAAAATAGACCAATTCCTTATACAAATCAAAGACATCCTTCTAAATTTAATGGAAGATTATGAAATATCTGAGAAGATCAATGCATTCAGAGTCCACATGCATAAACTTAGTGAAAAGTATAATATTGACGAGCAGATCAAAGTTCTAATGGATAAGCTGACAGAATTATATAAACAACAGAAAATCTCAGAAACAGTTCAGCGGTTAACCATCACATTGAAAAAAATTGACATAAAACCATTCTTCAATCAAATTTTGAAGTATATCGATGATGCCATTAAGAAGCTCCAAACATTTGATTATAAAAAGCTAGTGGATGGCATCAATGACTTCCTTGATTCTGCGATAAAGAAGCTGAAGTCCTTTGATTACAACAAATGTGTAGATGAAATAAACAATAAAATACGGCAGACCACTCAAAAAATCAATGATGAAATTAAAGCTTTGGAGCTGCCACAAAAAATGGAAGCTGCAAAACAATATATCAAAGACGTCTATGCTGTGGCTTTTCAATACCTTGAGAAATTGAAAGATAGTAGACTTGCTGCAGCAGTTAACTGGTTCAATGATCTTCTAAGCTCTACAGCGCTAGAGGAATTGAAAAGTAAGATTTTTGATTTTCTGGAAGATGCACGCAAAAGAATCTACCAAATGGACATTCCAACAGAATGTCAAAGATACCTTCAGAAAGCAAGCCAGCTATACAGGACCATAGTCTCCTATCTAGTTGACAAATGGGACATTACCTCAAAGAAGATTAGTGTTTTAGCAGAGAGATACAATGTAAAAAATATGGCTCACCATCTGAACCAATTTGTTGAAACTGGTTTTATCTTTCCTACAATCAGGCTAGGCATAATCAACATACCAGCTTTTGAAGTTAGTCTCCGAGCCTTAAAGGATGCAACATTTCAAACTCCAGATTTTATCATTCCACTAACAGACCTTCATGTGCCTTCTTATAAGATAAATTTCAAGAAATTAAATGAAATCAGAATCCCAGCTAGATTTACTACTCCTAAATTTATCATTCTAAACATTATTGTAGTTCCCTCCTATACAATTGATTTTAATGAAATAAAACTAAATATTGTGAGGATAATAGATCAATTAATGACAAGTGACTTTCAGCTGCCAGCAACTGATACATACTTTCAAGAAATGAAAATCAAGGATCTTTATTTTTCAGACTTTTCTTTACCTGAAATGAATTTGCCCCAGTTACAAATACCTGAATTATTGATTCCAAAGCTGAACTTGGATGAATTTCAATTTCCAGATATAAAGATTCCGGAATTCCAGTTGCCGCGTATCCCATATACTGTAATTGTCCCTACATTTGGAAAGCTGTCTGGTACTTGCAGAATTGCTTCTCCCTTCTTCACGCTAACTACTAATGCTGGTTTTCAAAATGTAACAGCTCAGGCCCACAGCCCAGAATTTGTAGCCTCTCTTTCGGCTATAGCAGTATCCAAAATAGACTACCTTGCTTTCACCATCACTGCAAATACTCACCTTTTGGCGCCTGAGATGAAAAAGTTAATCCTAAAAGAAAACCTGAAGTTCACCCACCTGTACCTTAAAGCCGATCATGGAAGTGAAGTCATATTTTTGACAACATCTGTTCAAGGAAACGCTGAAACGACAGCCAGCTTCTTGACTACACGTAATGCTATAGAACTGTATAACAAAGTAACAGTCAACTTGAACAAGATTATTTCCATGGACAGCAAGACCCTTTATACACATAGGCTCAACATTGCAAAGGCCCAGTTCACTAGCCAAGCTGAATTAAGCAATGAAATAAAAACAGTATTGGAAGCTGGACATGTATCAGTTACTTCCACTGGTAAAGGGGACTGGAAATGGACTGCTCATGATTACTCTGATGAAGGAACCCACGAATCAAAAGTCAGTTTCACCATAGAGAGATCCATAGCTGCATTTGTAGCAGAAAACAAGATAAATGCTAAGTACCTAAGAGTCAACCAAAGAGTGGTATATGAATACAACTTGCCAAGTTCTTCAAGGCTTCAGGTGGAATCTACAATTGAGTCTCCACAACTTGGACAGAGTGTTTTAAATGTTCAAGGCACAGGGAACCTCGTACAGCTGAAAATGGAACTATCTGGTACACACAATGCTAAGATGACTGGACGCATCTCCGGAGCAATAAATAATGATATGTCTTTTTCAATACAACCATTTGAAATTAAAGCATCAACTAATAACAATATGAATGTAAAAGTTAGCTTCCCATTCAAAGTAGTTGGAAAAATAGAGTCTGTAAATAACTACGGCTTAGTGCTCAGTCCTTCCACTCAGCAAGTTAGCTGGGTAGCTGAGGGAAGATTTAACCAATATAGATACACTCATAGATTATCTGCTGGTAATAATGAAGATAGTACTGAAGCTATTATATCCATGAATGGTGATGCTAACTTGGAATTCCTAAATATTCCTATTTCATTTCCTGAACAATCTGTTCCCTACATTGGTATCAAGACACCCCGAGTGCAAGAATACTCTCTGTGGGAAGAAACAGGGCTGAAAGGGTTATTGAAAACTCCAAAACAATCATTTGATTTAAATGTAAAACTTCAGTACCAGAAAAACAAAGATGTACACTCATTTCCAATTCCTTTAGATGGAGTGCACAAAACACTCAATTATTACATAGTGAACTTCAACAAACTTTTTGAAAGAAATAGAGACCATACTTTAGCATTTCTGACAGAATCCTACAACCAAGCCAAGGTCAAATTTGATAAATACAAAGTGGATACTTCAGTAAACCAAAGTCCGCAAATCTTCAAGATTCCGAGCTACACCATTCCTGTGGTAAATATCGAAGTCTCTCCCTTTACAGCAGAGCTCCCAACCTTTGGCTACGTGCTTCCAAAGGAAATGAACACCCCAAGTTTCACTGTTCCATTTGTTGGATTTTCAATGCCATCATATACCGTAGTTCTTCCATCACTGGAGCTACCAGTTCTTCATATTCCCCAAGGCCTGAAAACACTGAAGCTTCCCAACTATCGAGTAAGCCCACTGCCAAACCGGATCTATCTTCCAGCCTTTGGAAATATTACCTATGATTTCTCATTTAAATCTAGCGTGATTACCCTGAATACAAATGCTGGCTTTTTTAACCAATCGGATCTTATTGCCCGATTGAGTTCCTCCTCCACTTCTGTGATTGATGCCCTACAATATCAGTTGGTTGGAACAACAAGCATCACAAGGAAGAGAGGTCTGAAACTAGCAACTGCATTATCCCTGAAAAACGAATTTATAGAAGGAAATCATGACAGCACTATCAGTTTCACAAAGAAAAACATAGAAGCTTTAGTTGTAACCACAGCAAAGATGACTATACCAGGCTTGAAAGTAAATTATGGACAGGAGCTTAGAGGAAATGCCAAAACAACGCCAATAATATCTTCAAAAATTAATTTAAAATATGATATTAATAATAATTATGTCAATGCTGAAGGAGCAGCTGTCCACCAGGCTAAGCTAGAAAGTATTATATCTTATATATCAGCTGATACAGAAACCACTGGTTTTATCAATGGTGAATTTTATGACGGAAAATCATTTTCTGGGAAGTTGGTTCATGAAGCAAATACTTATTTAAATTCTAAAGGTATTCGATCAGGTATGAAGCTTGAGACCAGTTCTAATTCTGGGGACTTCTGGAATTTTGATGCAAAAGAAAATGTTGCCATTGAAGCATCTACCAATCGTGTTTATGCTTTATGGGACCATAGTGGAGAAAACTATCTAAATTATTTCCCATTATTTAGAACTAGAGGAAATCAGATCTGCAAAGTAACTCTGGAACTAGCTTCTGGTATTATGTCAGCAGGTCTTCAGATACAAGTTGCCCAACCAAATAATCTCCTTGATGAGACTTCTATTAATCAAGCATTTTCACTGACTGTTAAAAATGGAAATCAAAAAATTAGCTGGAAGAGTGAAGGCGAAATCCTTAATTTTTTGCTTGGACATAACTTGGAGTTAGCAAATGATAATGTAGAAGCTCAAGTTGACTTGTCAGCATCTTTGGGAGGACACATCAATTTCCTCAAAGAGTTTATATTGCCAGTTTATGAAAGGAGTTTATGGCACATCTTAAAATTAGATCTGACCACTAGTCCAGAAGAGAAGCAATACCTAAATGCATCTACAAAAATAGTATACACAAAAAATCAAGATGGGTATTTCTTCCCTATAAATGTCAATCAACTGGCTGATGGATTTGCAATCATGATTCCTGAAATTCAAGCAAAAGGTCCTGACACCACTGCTCTGCGTGAGTTCAAAATCCCTGAAAAGTTGAATAGTAAATCATTTGACATCAACCTTCCTCTGCTACCAAAAATACAGTTTCCCCAATTTAATATAATAACCAAATACAATAATCTGAAACAAAATCAAACTCCATACTTTGAGTTGACCGTTCCCAAGAACGTTGTAACAATACCCCCATTTACTCTTCCGAAGACATTTTCTCTTGGCAACATAAATGTGGATCTGAATACAGCAACCAACAAGATAGCTGATTTTGATTTGCCTACAATTACAATCCCTCAACAGCAGATTGAAATACCAGCTTTCACATTTACTTTACCTGCTGGAATTTACTTCCCCAAATTTGGAGCTTTGTCTAGTTCTTTCAAGGTCAATTCCCCATTGTACAGTGCTACCTGGAAAACAGATCTGAAGAACACCCAGGAAGCCTTTGAACATTCCATTGACTTTACTGCAAATTCACCGCTGCAGTTCCTGGAATACAACTTAGATGGTAAGTATATCCGTGTTATAATCTATATTATTTTATCTTTGAATTAGATATGATTTATTGGAATTTAAGATAAGTGAATTGAAGGAACTTCTCCTACTTTAAAATGTTATGTAGGTAAGATAAGGTAGAGGGGTGGAAGTTTGAAGCCCATCTGGACTTTATATATGGGTGAAAAGAGATTAGACCAGGGAAGTAATGATTAATCCTGCATTCATGACACTAGTTTTGTTGTATGAGTGTTATAACAGCTACTTTAGAACCAAAGAATTAGCAATAAGAAATGGTCCATTAATTAAAGGTAATGGTTAATATATACATATATATACATATATATTCATTCATTCATTCATAAGTTTTCACGGGTACTTACATGTGTGCTATTTAGCTTTGTTTGGGTATTTTCCCACGTCATTATAGTTGTGCTTTTAAAGTTGTAGCAACATTTTGGCAGAATCTCATCTGCCATCATCAGGCTTCTGTATTGTGTTCGTCTGTGAGTCACATTTTCACAGCCGTTTCTGTTTTAAATTTGGGGCTAGCCTACTGCTGTGCCAGAATGGTTTTTTCTTCATCCTGATTGGTTGGGAGTCTTGGACTGTGTTGATTGGTCTTGGAGTTTGCTGTGTTTTGTTTGATTGGTGTTTCTAATATCTTCTGTCAGTTTTGTGGCTTTTTTTGTCTTGATTAGCTGGCAACATTGTGTTCCTGTATTGGAGGCCTTTAGTGCGGCTTGGCTCTTAGTAAATGGACGGCTATCATTTATTAGGAAGCTAGGTTTCATCTGCGTGCCTGGTTGGGATGTGTTTGAGCTGGAGGTATCAGGGGGGTCTGTTTGTGCCCAGGTGTTTGCCTGGCTTGTGGTGTGGAGATTTTTTTGTTTGTGAGTGCAGGTTTCCAGATAACTGACAGTCTGGTGGAGTCATCTCTTCTATTCACGCTTTCCACCAGACTGTCAATTATTTGGAAGCCTGCACTCACAAATGAAAAAAATCTCCACACCACAACCCAGGCAAACACCTGGGCACAAACAGACTCCCCCAGACAGAAGATATTAGAAACACCAGTCAAGCAGAACACAGCAAACTCCAAGACCAATAAACATAGACCAAGACTCCCAACCAATTAGGATGAAGAAAAAAGCATTCTGGCACAGCGTAGGCTAGCCCCAAATTTAAAACAGAAACGGCTGTGAAAGTCTGACTCACAGACGAACACAATACAGAAGCCTGATGATGGCAGATGAGATTCTGCCAAAACGTTGCTACAACTTTAAAAGCACAACTATAATGACGTGGGAAAATACCCAAACAAAACTGAATACTATGTATCTATGTATGTATGTATGTATGTATATATGTATAGATGAGGAGATTGGAAGAGTTGGTATTTTTCACGTCATTGTAGTTTTGCTTTTAAAGCACAACTACAATGATGTGGGAAAATACCCGAACAAAGCCGAATGCCATACACGTAAGTACCCGCGAAAACTTATATTATTTTCTCAAGGACACTGCAAAAGTCAGTGCATATATCACCCCAAATTTTGAAATGCGATTTCACCATATGAAATCTTTCCTTTCTAGGTGTATCTACCTACAAATATGAAGGCAACCGTTTCACACTAAATGCACGGTATGATTTAGCTCATCCTGACATAAGTGGAAAATATAAAGCTGTCTACATTGCAGAAGGTGACAGGTAAATCTACTCTCGTAAATGAAGGCAAATATAAATGTCCCAGGATAATGTCCCAGGATCCAATCTGAGTCAAAGAATGTGCCCCCCCCCATGCACATTTCTTGAAGAGAAATGATTGTTTAGTTTAGTTTAGTTTACTTCATTGTCATTGCACCTTGTACAATTAAATTAAATACCATCTTCAGTGTACATTATGACTATGAAAATAAGTACAAACACACATCCTTCACATTCTATACATTGAATTGAAAGCCCCTGATATTGCATTAATATTGCACTATACAGTAGAATTCAATAGAGTTACCGCCCTGGGATAGAAGCTGTTTTTCAGCCTATTTGTCCTTGTTTTTATTATTCTGTACAGTCTGCCAGATGGTAATCGTTCAACAAAAGGTTCCCCAGGATGAGATGGATCTTTAAGAATGTTTTGAACTTTCTTAAGGCAGTGGGAGCTATAAAGCTCTTCCAAAGAGGGGAGAGGCCAACCAATGATCTGGGCAATGACTGGAGTGCTTTCCTATCTGCCACTGTGCAATTGGCAAACCATACAGAGGTGCAGTAAGTTAAGATACCTGGGAAACAGGCAGCCAGTCAATAGGAGGGGTGATTTACCACCAGCTTACTGGTACTTAGGAGCTATGTGCGGCATAAAGAAACAACAATTAATGACTTAATGGCCAGCCATCAACATCCTAATTAACAATTAAAAGCCACACACAACCAGGCACCATATAAATATAATGCACCCACATAACCAATGCTCGCATTTTGGAGGGAAAGCAGTTCCCTGAGGATGGGCTCCAACATGAGCCCAACAACTTGGAAGAATAAACCTTTGATCCCAGGGATTAACTCAGATTGTATCTTAAATATATTCTCTATGTTAACAAGTCTATAGATGAAACTACTATATGCTGTAAATGAGGATTCCTAATCCATTGAACAGTATTATGTAAGGGAGACTTTACATCTTACTCCGTAAGCATTATCTGGCTTCCCCACTGATTTTGTTCATCAGAAGGTCACACACAACCACCATAAATATGAACCCATTTGCCAAGCATCCCAAATTTGATCACATGACCAATGATGATGATGCAATGGTCGTAAGTATTGAAAACTGTCATAAGTCACTTTTTTCAGTGCTGTTTTAATTTTGAACAGTCACTAAACAAACTGTTGTAAGCCGAGGTCTACCTGTATTAAAGACATGATTATGCGGATAGCTAGATAGCTAGATGGATGGATGGATAGATAGATAGATAGATAGATAGATGATAGATAGATAGCTGGATAGATAGATAGATAGATAGATAGATAGATAGATAGATAGATAGATAGATAGATAGAATTCTTTATTGGCCAAGTGTGATTGGACACACAAGGAATTTGTTTTGGTGCAAATGCTCTCAGTGTACATAAAAGAAAAGATACATTCGTCAAGAGTCAAGAACCATCAGGTACGACACTTAATAATAGTCATAGGGTACAATAATAGTCAGAGGGTACAATAAGCAATCAAAGCATACTAGGAAACAGTCAATATAAATTGTAAGGATACAAGTGACAAAGTTACAGTCCTACAATCATAAGTGGGAGGGGATGGGTGATAAGGAGTGATGAGAAGATTAACAGTAAACAGACTTTGTAATAGTTGAACAGTGTTGAGGGAATTATTTGTTTAGCAGAGTGATGGCATTCAGGAAAAAACTGTTCTTGTGTCTAGTTGTTCTGGTGTGCAGTGCTCTATAGCGTCGTTTTGAGGGAAGGAGTTGAAACAGTTTGTGTCCTGGATGTGAGGGGTCTGTAAATATTTTCACAGCCCTCTTTTTGACTCGTGCAGTATACAGGCCCTCGATTGAAGGCAGGTTGGTAGTAATTGTTTTTTCTGCAGTCCTAACTATCCCCTGAAGTCTGTCTGTTCTGTTGGCTTGTAGAACCAAACCAGACATTATGACTGGTAATGAGGATATTTAGCAGGCTTCTTTCCCAGTGGAACCGCATTTGGCCTATGATGTCATTTATTTTATAGTACACCAGCAACTCTTTCCTTTCAACTGCCTTTCATAGAATAACAGAGCTTCAAGTATGGCTGTTTGAAATACTGTCCCATGTTGACTTTTTAAATTATTCTTTTCACCATATCAATCCAAGGTCTACATAACGCTGTGTCACCTCAGTTGTGCCATTTAATAATTCAGCCGAGTGATTCAGCCATTTACAGTTAGTCCTCAAGTTATGACCACGATTGAGCCTGACATTTCTGTTGTTAAGTGAGACATTTGTTAAGTGAGTTTTGCCCCATTTGCAACTTTTCTTGCCACGGTTGTTAAGTGAATCACTGCAGTTGATAAGTTAGTAAATGAATGCTTATTAAATGAATCTGGCTTCCCCTTTGTCTTTGTTTGTCAGAAGGTCGCAAAAGGTGATCACATGACCTTAGGACACAGCAACAGTCATAAATATAAACCAGTAGCCAAGCATCTGGATTTTGATCACGTGATCTTGGGGATGCTGCAAAAACGGTTATAAATCAGTTTTCAGTGCCGTTGTAACTTTGAATGGTCCACTAAATGAACTGATGTAATTTGAGGACTACCTGTATAATAGGTAGTCCTATTATGCTACAAAATGCTACTTTGTATTAATGAGCAATTAACTTATCCTGTGATTACTTTGTATCTCCTTTAGAATTGTTCGGGACACAGCATCCCTGAACATCACCAGCCCAACTTTCACAGATGCCCAAATACGCTACCAGGGAGATGATTCAAGTGTTTCTACATCGATATCATCTTCTTCAACTGGTACTCTTCGTCTTCTTATCAGTCTGGACTCCAGTATTCTCAACAGCAGGATTGTCTACCAATCTCAGGTAGGCAAGGTTAAAATTAGGACTAGGCTCCAAAGTTCAAATGATCTTCAATTTTAGCCTGACCAACTTGGACGGACTTCAATGGGACCTAGTTGTGATTACTGTCATTAAAGTCTATACCGAGGGGTGGATTTTCCCTTAGCTGCAGTTTTGACTTGTCCCTGCTTACACAAAGGCATTTTTTTTGGCATCCTGTTTTAAAGTCCAATGTTTAGGCACTAAAGTAGAAAGGTGAAAGGGGATGTTAACTCTATTATTCCCTTTAATTTATTCTTAAATGCTCCCTTAATCTAATCTTCCCTTAATCAATAGCCCTGTGAGAACCTCCACAATTATTTAGAGGCCAGTGAAATGTTTTGTGGTTCCCTGTATGTATTCCATTACTATCAATTAGTTGGCATACAGAGACTGATTAATTCAAAAGACATACTAAGCAAGAATAAGTTCATGTGTTGATGTGCATGTACAGCATATGTGTATAAATACACATATAAACATATGTATAAACTAAACATTCAGATACCCGAATACTGAGGATACCTGAATATTAAGGAATATGCAAGTATTATCAACACTGACTATCAGTATTGATAGTGATATGAAGTATAGCCACCAGTGCAACTTTTCCTCCAATTATTAGTTATGCAGTGCACTACTCAATCCTACTACAGGTCTATTTCAAATACAAATACAAATATGGAATAGAATGGAATGGATTGGAATAGAATAGAATAAAATAACAGAATTGGAAGGGACATTGGAGATCTTCTAATCCGACTCCCTACTTAGGCAGGAAACCCTATACCATTTCAGACAAATGGTTGTCAAATGTCTTCTTAAAAACTTCCAGTGTTGGAGCATTTGCAATTTCTGAAAGCAAGTTATTCCACTGATTAATTGTTCTAACTGTCAGGAAGTTTCTTCTTAGTTCTAGATTGCTTCTCTCCTTGATTAATTTCCAACCATTGTTTCTTGTCCTGCCCTCAGAGGCTTTGGAGAATAGCTTGATTCCCTCTTCATATCCCCACATATTGCAGATATTGGAATACTGCTCTTCTGTCACCATTAGAAATTTCTTCCTAGTTCTAGGCCATTTCTCTCCTTGATTAAGATGAACAAGAGAGATATTGTGATGCAGTTCAAGATCTCTTTAAACAGAACTGAGTGAATGAGCACGATAGCCATATCGCCTTTTTTCCCATTCGGTGCTTAAAGGCCTTTGTAATACATCTACAGCAGATGTGTAGTTCAGTTTGATATCATCATTTCTTTAAAAGAAAAATAGAAACAGAACTATGTTTTAAAATTCTTTTTTTAAAAAAGCCTAACACACATTAATGTGAAATGGGATGCAGGTACTAACACATGTTAAAACAATATGGACTGATTAGGCCTGATCCATCCATTCAAAATATTCTTGGTAGATAGGTAGCAAATAAATTTAAGAAATAAATAAATAACAGATCATAGAGTACCTCTCCCTTCTGTTCTGTTGCAATTCTGCTAATTATCAGTACCATCACATCTGTCGTTAGCTATTTGGATTTAAAATCAAATTTTAAATAACATCAAATGCAAAGTGTTGGCCAAGGATTTAAGATAGAAACTGAAATCATGTGAGTACTTTTTATGAAATGGTACCTTACAATTTTTAACCATTCTACCTCAATTAATACATTGAATCACCATATTATGGGTAGATGATTGCTCTGAAAAGAAATACTTGTACAACGTAAACACATTACTTATATTTTTATATGCTGTGCTTTTTCATTTCAAATTATTTCAAGATAGTATAAAACCAGCCAAAATATAATTGATTTCATTTAATGCAATAGTGAGTAACAATAACAAAGCAGAAAATCCTTCATAAAAAAATTATTTTACATTTACAGTCTAACCCTCGGAATGAAGTGGATATCTTAAAAAGTGAAATATCCTTCAAAAATCCAGAACTGATTCAAATTAAAACCAACTGGAAAGAAGATGCTGCCACTGAGTTACTTGAAGGTTTAAAAGAGAAGGTGCCTAAAATGGCTGATGCTTTTTACTATGCTGCTAACAAGTACCACCGTGAACATACAGGCATGCAAATCCATTCCGCTGCGTCAAAACTGAAGGATACTCTGAGAAGCAATATTGACAACGCATACAGGAAAACGGTAAACAGTATCAATGAAGTAGAACAAGAGCTTCTTGGCATAACGAATCACATCACAGGACAATACGAACAGGTTAAGACAGAATCCAAAAAGCTATACAACAAAGCTGCAGACCAAGCTAGTCAAATAGAGTTTGAACGAATCAGAGCCTATTTTTTGGAAGCCATAAGGGATGTAAAATACCATGAACAAATAAACCGCCTCATTGATTCCGCCATTGAATTTTTGAAGGTAACAAGATTCCAGGTACCAGGTCTTCCTGGGAAGCACACTGGTGAAGAACTTTATGTGATGATCATTGAAAAGATAGCAAAAGCTGTAGATCAGTGCATTACAAAAGTGCAGGAATATTTTGATTCTTTGGTTGCCTTTGTCAATGAAGCAGAAATTAAAATCCCAGGTTCCTCTGAGGTAATCAAAGGTAGTGACATTCTTGCAGAAATCAAAGTATTTTTAACCCATGTACAAAAGAAAGTTAGTCAGATATTTGTTGGTCTCCGAGAGATCGACTTTGCACAACATCTAAGAAACCTGCAAGAAGGAATTCAGCAAGTCTCCCAAAAGATAGAAGAGCTTATCAGACACTTACAAGTTCAATACTATCATGATCTGAGAGAGAAAATGAAACAAATGTGTGTCACGTTCTTGCAAGCCCTGAATAACTTTGCAGATGATGTAAAATTTTTATCTCCTCGCATTGAAAACATTATCCAGAATATTTTCTCTGACATTTATGATAAGTTAGAAGAAGTCCTCCATGGCATAAGAGATTTGAGGAAGGAATATTTGGACCCAAATGTCATTGGATGGTCTCTCAAATATCACGAAGTGGAAGAAAAATTGATCAATTGGCTGAAGACTTTTTTTAATACTATACTAGAGTGGCACACCAAATCGATAAACAAGGCTGCTGACCTGATGATAACCCTGACGGGGCAAGCAAAAGAAATTTTGGAGAACCAAGAAAAACTTGCTGAACTTTCTAAAGCTGCACATGAAAAGATCCAGTATTGGTCTAAAGTTGCCAAACAGAGCGCTGCGGAACAAAACCAACAAGTCAAGGCAAAGCTGCAAGAGTCATACAACCACCTTTTCGGTTCTTATGAAATGCTCATCAGTGAGACAAAAAGATTGATTGACTTGACAATTGAGAAGTATACCACATTCTTCCAATATCTCCAAAAGCTACTTGATTGGCTTGAGAAAGTGACAGCGGATACTCTGAGGCCCTATATAGCTGTTCGCCAAGGAGAGCTCAGAATAGATATACCGACACCATTCAATTTCTCAGCAATTTATCAAGGCCCATCAAGCGATGAAGATCTTCAACAGAAACAAACTATTTTGGCAAGTCGCTGATCTAAACGCCACTCACCCACCCCCCAAAAAAGCAGCAACATTTCATGGATCTGTAGATTTATGCTGGACAACTTACTGTGAAACAGATCAAGCAGAATGTACAGACGTACTCACAAGGGCAGAAAAATGGTACAAATTGTTATCACATATTTAACGGCGGCAATCTGAATTTTAACACTATCAGTAAACTATTTTAAGCTATTACATATGAAAACTAAATCTGTGAGTCAGTTTTTTCCTCTGCAAAGTTAATAAATGAATTCATTTATTTCCTTTTATCGTCCTTTATTACAGGTTTCTTTGTGGGAGCTAGTTCATGATCCAGTTTTCTAATGAAAGGTTTTACACTGGCTTCAGAGCTTATCTGGCCCCTTGTTGTTCAATATATTTTGCAACTGATAAATATTTGTAACTCTACAGAATAAGATAGCGGTCACACTAAATTAAAGACTGTAAATTATAAAAAAAAATAAATTGGGAATATAGCAAGTGTACATAAAGAAAAAAATAAAGGAGACTGAAGACAAATATGGGGATGAAATCTATGCCTTCTATATAAGAAAATAACAAATGATTCAGATGAATTATTTTGCATGCAAAACAGCTGTTGCTTTATTTCTGCCCAAAATAGTTCTTTCTCCTATCCAGGTTCAGCACCAGACTTGAAATTTGTTTTTTCTTTATTAACCAAATTAATATTTTTTCAGAACATGTGCCTATATATATATATTTGTTTTCTGAGGTTCTCGCGGGTATTTGTATGTGGATCTTTGGTTGTTCGGGTTTTCTCCCACATACGGTTGGAAGTATCTAGGCAACGTTTGATGAAATCTCATTCATCATCTTCAGGCTTGTGTCTTCGGCTCTGTGCTGAAGCACAGAGCTGAAGACACAAGTCTGAAGATGATGAATGAGACTTCATCGAAACGCTGCCTAGATACTTCCAACCGTACACAGGAGAAACCCGAATAACCAAATAAATAAATATACACACACACACACACACACACATACACACACACATTTCTATTCATCTTGTGCAATGTTTTCATTCTTATTCCACTCCAAGATCTTCTATCTTATTCCACGCCTTGGTAATTCCTGAAATGAATTCTTTGCCCATGCACATGTTATGGCAGTTCATGCTGCTGTTGGTCTTTATTGCATTAGAGCTACATCTCCGGATAAATTCATAAGCAAATTCATAACCTGTTGCTTAGTATTTAAAGATAGAGGACATCCCTACAGAAAGGCTTACAATCTTTTGCCCACCAGATTAAAATTTATCATTTCTGATAGTAAAATATTTGAGCTTAATTATTTATTTTGTTTCATGTTTTGTTAGAATGTTAAGTATGAACTAGAGTTCAGACTAATAGGCTTCCTTCTCCTATCTCTTTTTTTTTCTAATGTCAGAATAAAACCATTATGTAATTTCTGTAAAAATGTGTGTGTGTGTGTGTGTGTGTGTGTGTCTTTTAATTGAACTATTCGTTCTGAATAGTTTCTACATCTTTCTTCTTCAGTTAAGAGTTCTGTGTGGCTGGATTCACCTTTAACAACAAATAATAATTGGATGTTGTATACACAAGTAGGAATATTAAAAATTGCTGCACTCTTCTTCACACACACAGTCAAGAATAATCAGAATTTAGTTTGACTTTCACTGATTCCTGTCTTTCATTATGAATAAACCTGTGGTTGTGGTTTTAAGGAAATACTAATTTGCTATACAATTCCAGGATTGAAAGTTTGGACACTTAACTCTTTCTTTTAAACCAGTGGTTCCCAAACTTTTTCAATCCACCCCCCCCCCCTCTTGGTGCTACAAACTCATCCTCGGTGCCCCCCACCCAGGGGTGGGATTCAAATTTCTATGGGTGTGACCTAATTTGAGGGCGTGGCTTGCTGGTGCATGATGGGCTGGCGTGGTTTGCTGGCTGGGCATGGCTTGCTGGTCACATGACCGGATGGGTGTGGTTTGGTGGTCATGTGACTGGGTGGGTGTGGCCAGATAACTGGCAAACCAAATACAAGTGGTCCTCACTTAATGGCTGGTTTTTTAGCAAGTGTTCTAATTTATGACTGGCCTCCCCAGAGCTACTTGACCTGTTTTTGGACTTTTGACAGCTATGCACACACACACACACACACACACACACACACACTCCCTTCTAACCCTGCTTGAGCAGGTCATTACACTACAATTGGCAAAGCATCTCTGATTAGATTCTAGTAGTGAATAGAATCTAATCAGAGATGCTTTGCTGATTCTTGTTGATTTGTTTTATTTGTATTTCTTTATTTTATGTTGCTGAATTGCATTGACATGTGTGTCCCTTCTTGGGGCGCTTTTGTGATTCTTTGCAGCAACAATTACTGACCTCTGGCTTTGCTCTACTTTTCAAATGTGCCACCCCTGCCGTGTTCTAGGCGCTGACCCCTCAGGTCCATCCCACTGAGCCCGCCGCACTGGAGGGACCTGCCCAAGCAAATCCGAGCGAAGCAGTGCACCAAGTCAATGGGGTGAGCCTGAGAGAGGGAAAGAGAGAGAGAAAGAGTGAAGGAAGAAAAGAAAGAGAAAAGGGAAAGAACGATAAAGGGACAGACAAAGAAAGGAGGGGATGGAAGGAAGGGACAGAAAGAAAAAGAAATAAAGGAGGGAGGAGAAAGATAATGAGATATCTATTCTAGTCCAATCACCTGCTCCAGCAGGGTTAGAAGGGACGTCTCCTTGGGGAGACGTTCCTCGCAGCCGGCTTGACCCGGCCCATGTGGGGACCTGTCGCGGCTCAGTGTAGGCAGCGCTTCCAGGATGGGAAGGGTGAATCCCGCCTGCAGCGCTGCACTGATCCCCTGTGCCTGTGAAAAACCTCCAGCCACCGCGTGTTTTTTTCGGTGCGGCTGGACTCCTCCAGCACCCCCCTACTGCCTCTTAGCGCCCCCTGGCAGCCCCCTTGCCTCTTAGTGCCCCCCTGAGGCATCCCACCCCTCCCAGGGGGCAGTACCACCCACTTTGGGAACCACTGTTTTAAACCATAAGTACATGACTTCCAGTGATGAATCTGTTAAAATGAACGTTTTCTTCTGTCATATATGTAGGAGAGGTAACGTTTCTTTTTTAATATTTAGTGTTATGAAATATTTTGCAACAAACATAAAATCTAACATTAAGTAATAAAAAGTAAAAGAAGAAAAAAGAAAAAGCACAAGAAGCAAAAATGAAATAGGCAGAAGCTTCTGGCTTCCTTTGTGGCACATATAAGTACAATTACAAAATGATCTCTTACGCTATGATTACAAAAAGGAAAGCTCACTTTTGTTCCTGTTCATTTATTTACTAATCATCAAAATCACAAATTATAAGCACTTTTTTTTTTCATTTCATGTAGAAAGTCTATGCAAGCTGTCCTTAACTTCAACCAAACTAGGATTGGAACTTCTGTCACTAAGCAATACAGCCATTAAATGAAGTGCGCCCAATTTTACATCCTTTTTTTGCCACAGTTGTTTGAGTCATATTATCTGGATTTCTCCATTGACTTTGCTTGTCAGAAGCCAGCCGGGAAGATCACAAATAGCAATCATGTGACCCCTGGATGCTGCAACCATCATAAATACACACTGGTTGCCAAGGGCCTTCATTTCTATCACATGACCATGGGAAAGGGGAGATTTCAATGGTCGTAGGTGTGGGGACTGATTGTAAGTCACTTTTTCATCACCATTGTAACTTCAGACGACCATTAAATGAATGGCCGTAAGTCAAGGACCACCTACAAAGGGTTTTCAGTCAGCCATTAATGTCGATTTCCAAACCACCACCCCCACTCTGATCAAAGAAGTTAATTTAGCCATCTCCATGAGTTCCATCCTCTTCACAAAAAAATGAACTATGATGTTTCAACCGATATTTCCAGAAGGCATCTTCTTCCTTTCAAAATAATAGATATGGAGGTGGAATTAAACATTTTTCACATTCCACTTTGAACTGGAAGCCAGTATTTGGACATAAAAGCTACTTAGGAAGCTATTTCAAAATAAAGATGCTGTTTACCCTAATGAGGGCTTTGTCTCCCTGCCTCCCACTGTGTATCATGTTCTCAATAAGTTCAAATACATGTAACACCTCCATCTTTGA
The DNA here is from genome assembly GCF_049901715.1 of Pseudonaja textilis. Taxonomy (NCBI): domain Eukaryota; kingdom Metazoa; phylum Chordata; class Lepidosauria; order Squamata; family Elapidae; genus Pseudonaja; species Pseudonaja textilis. The sequence continues at coordinate 139,587,607 of NC_141990.1, read as the reverse complement.
AATAAATCTACACTGAGAAACAGTGGTGAATGCAATGCTGCACTAAAACTTGGGAGGCCCAAGTTAAAACTTCTGCTTGGCCATAATGATTTCTGAATTAGTTTAGGCCATTCAGTTAAATCTACAGAGATGTCCTGAAGTTAAAGTGGTGCAACACTTCCAGCTTTTGAAGAAAAACAATATATAAATGTTATATCAAAATAATTGTCGACATTGCAAGGAGCAATGTAAACTGGACATTCTATCTAGCACTCTCTAGTTTTTGCTGATCTCAAAGGGATCCCGAAAGCCCAAGTCGGGGGAACTTGGTTATATCACCTTTCTTGTTGAGGCACAGATGATTCCAAGGAAGTGCTGGAAGACTAATCAATGCTGGTTGCTTCTCAAGAGGTTCTGGGTGCTAATGCTGGACTAGTTGCAGACCAAGTAACTTCACTAACTTTGGTTTAAAGCAGTCTGTGCTTAATGTTTTCATTGGATCATTGTTTAAATATGATTTCACTTATAGATCAAAGGTAAAGGTTTCCCTGTCCATTCGTGTCCGACTCAAGGAAGCAGTGCTCCTCTCCATTTCTTAGCCAAGGGCATTGTCTGAAGATACTTCCACGGTCATGTGACCAGCGTGACTATATTCGGAGGTGCACGGAACACCATTACCTTCTTGCTCCATCACACGGTGCTCATGTCTTTAATCCAAGCTGTCAGCTTTTCAGCTGACAAGCTCAACATCTTTAACCACTGAGCCATTCATATTCCCTTTCATACATAAGTAATGAACTGCAAAGCACCTGGAAAGAGATTTGCTAATGCTATTCCAAAGAATAAAATAAGTATAAAAACAAGAACAACCAAATGGCTGTTGTAATCTTTTCTGAATGGCGCTTTTTCCAAGCATCTCAGAAAAATTAAAATTTATTGAGTTAATAACTTGTCAATTAAAACATTAAATCTGCATAAGCATGCATGATCCCAAAAGGGTGATATGGATCCCATGGCCTATCTTTTATTCTATCTTCTATTCCATTTGTTATTATTTTATCTTGTGAGCATGATAAACTTCTATCTGAAATTTACTCACAGTTCATTGGAATGCATTAAGCCAAGCTTATTTTTTTTTAAAAAAAAATGCAGTCACTGGCCCTACCTGCAATGCAATATAATTATGTTCTACATGGCACAATCATTTTACCAATGCAGTCTCATATGGAGAAATATTCCTGAATGAAAACACTGAGGTAAAATGTTTCTAGCTGGTCAATGGTGGCACTACAGTATACACAAAACATATCTGATCACCTGATTTCATTAAAATGTATGTAACATAAACTATTGTTCTGCTTCATTCTCTTCTCTGATTTCCCCTTGGTTACCTGGTTGGAAACTGTACCCCAAATAATTCATACATACTCACATATAGCCCTCAAATAAAACGTTGCTAAGTGAAGGGCTGCCACCTATTAAGAATCTATGTTTTGGAGGTTCACTCAAGTATGCAGTTTTCCCACACTAGCATTCTAAAAGGATCATGTGTGCATAATAGGCAGAACATTAGGTCACTTGTCTCACTTACAACAATAATCCAGTCTGATATGGGTCAGATTGACACAAAGAGTCCAACCATACCAGGCCTATTGATGAAAATGATCCCCTTTCCACCAAACTAATGAAATTTTCAACTAATGGGTACTTAAGTTAATAAAGTGTGCCACGCATCTGTTAGGAACCATTTGTAAAAGAAACCTTTGCAAGTTCAGCCCTCAGATCACTAATACAATGTCTGAAAGACATCCCACCAGGAATCAGCAGGGAATCAAATTAAGGGAAGTAGCACAATAAACGTGTGAGAAATAACATTAGGATACAAACCGTGAGCAATAAAAGCCCCTTTTTCTTTTCTTTTCTTTTCTTTTTAAAACATGACTGCTATTGGTTGTCTCAAAAACGCTACCTCATAAATGATCAAATCTGCCACAATGTCAGTGGCAGTTTTGGCACTGACCTTAATGAATCCAGGGCACAGCCTTTTCAAATCTTCATCCTGTCATCTATTGCTATTTTATGGTTGGTCACACAGTCAGACAGAAGTTTAGACATGATCTGACTTTTTTGTCCACCTACTTATGTTTTTATTATATGTTCGCAATGGTGTGGAGTCACAGCTACCTGCTCTTTAGCTAATGTTTTCCTTCATACAAGTCTAATTCATCCCAAGAATCTAGGATATTGTAATGGATTGCCATAGGGTATGTGCGGATGTAAGCAGTGTGGCCTTTCGCAACTGGAGGATGGAAATGTTGATAACGCAGGTTTTCTAAATGCCATCCAAGATTTTTTGGAATGGCATCCAGCGATAATCACTGGGACCACCCCAGTCAGTTTAGGCCACAATCTTTTAATTTTGATTCTCAGATCTTGATGTACATTGTAATCTTTCCTAATTATTTGCTTTCTATTCTATTATTTCCTGCTAAAATTACACCAATTATTCAAACTTTCTTCTTTTCACCATTATTATTATTATTATTATTATTATTATTATTATTATTATTGACACAACAATTGACAGTGTACACAGCAAGCAAGATACCTATGCTGGGTTTCGTATCACAAATCACTAGTCAAACACTTCCCAAGCGTTTAGGACTGTGTGATGTATCGGTGGATTACGTGAGCAGATCCCAGTAAGGTGGCCTTCTGCAGTTGACCAATGGTGATCTTGTCAGTGCCAACTGTTTTTAAGTGCTTGTCTAGGTCTTTAGGCACAGCACCCAATGTGCCGAGTATAACTGGAACCACCTGCACTGATTTACGTCAGAGTCTCTGCAGTTCGATTCTCAAGTCCTGCTATCTGGTGATTTTTTTCAAGTTGTTTCTTGTCAATTCTGCTGTCACCAGGTATGGCAACGTCGACAATCCACACTTTTTTCTTCTCCACATCGTGATATCCGGGGTATTGTGTTCCAAAACTTTGTCAGTCTGTATTCGGAAGTCCCGCAGTAGCTTTGCATGTTCATTTTCAACCACTTTTTCAGACTTATGATCCCACCAGTTTTTTACTACAGGCAGATGGTAGTTGTGACACAAGTTCCAGTGGACCATCTGAGTGACTGTGTTGTGACGTTGTTTGTAATCAGTCTGAGCGATTTTCTTGCAACAGCTCAGTATGTGATTGCTATTATTATTGTTATTATTATTATTTCTCATTATATTTAAAATTCCTTAAGGTAAAGACATAATTTCGGTGAGTAGTTTCAAAAGGTTTGCACCTTTAAAATTTGCAGAATGGCTGCTTCAAGGCCAATGAAGATGCACTGTGTCATGACAAAAATGTAAGGACTCATTGTAGTCATTGAACCTGACCAGTAGAATTAGAAAAGAACCAACTATATTTCAGGTTTAACTGCTGTCCTGTGTCATAAGTTCTGAAATATTAAAACAGGCAGAATAACATTTATAAATCACATTTATAAATCACATAGAGTAACATTTATAGAATAACGTTTATAAATCACATGTTCTCATTGGGGATACTTCAAAATTACCTAATTGTATAAGTCAGAAGGTCTCTGAACAAAAGCTTTAGAGCAGGGGTGTCAAACTGGCATCATCCCAGTGGCATCACATGATGTATCAGGACTTTTTCCCCTTTGCTAAACCAGCCGTGGGCATGGCCAGAATGTGACGCATCTAGCCCACGGGCCGCAAGTTTGATACCCCTGCTTTAGAGTAAATTTATTTTCCCCTTAAACAAAAATCTGAATATAATGTTAATGTATTGATATAAAGTATATTTCCTTCAAAGTATCTATTGCCTTTTCTTTCTTTCTTTTTCCTGCTTCTATATCCAAGGACCTCTTTGCCAAAAATTCTTTGACTCCAACACCTACAAAGATCTCTTGTGCCCTTGAAATAATTCTACATTTAACTTCATTTACTTAAATAATTTCCTTTAACTTTTCCTTCTTCCAAATTGACTTTTACTTCTTAGCATTTGGCAGAGCCTCCTGTGATAGCTCAGCCGTTAAGGAATTAATGTTTGATCTATTTCTCTTGTTCAGCTAAGACCAGGATGGTAGTTTAGGTTCCCAACCACCAGTCATGCCAGAAACCAAGTCACACAAACCAGAAAAGCCCCACCTGCTTGTATCAGACTAATTTCAAGGTTACAAAATTAGATTAAATACTCAAGAACTCTAAATCTGGAAGAAAGAAAAACTCCAGATAACATGCTTGCTATTTAAAACATATTTAACCAAGTTACAGTATTAATCAAGTGCTGGGAGAGATATACTAGTATGTCAATTAAGACCTATTCTGCTGCAGAGATGTTCAGCTGCACCAAAGTTTTTCTGCCAGGAAGAAGTAAACTAATAATTTTACTCCTACACTTATGAAAAATACATTTAATTGTTAAACAAAATTACTTCCATCTTTAGGGAGATACGTTTAGCTCTTTGCATATAAAATTAAAGAGATCAGTGCAGAACAATTTATATGAAAAATGTGGAGATAATTTAAGAAATTGTACTAGTTGTCAATTAAAATCAAATCAAATTACCTCTCAATTGGCATTCACCATCAGAAAACAGTTTTTACAATGGCAGAATTTTATAATTCCTCTTGCTTTTATAAATGCTGCAGTCCTTTTGCAACAACAATCACCTGTGATTTCACTCTGATTAGTGGCCATCAAATTTAGCCATTCGAAATCTTTTAAAAGAAGAATAGTGTTGATTTTTTATCTCCATTTTTCTCCCAGCATTTTCTTATAACTTCTTCACATATTTTAATCAGGTTTTCTTCGCCATTGTTTCTCGGCATACCAGCACAGGATGTAGTCCAGAACAATGTATATGTGACAGAGCAACAAAACAATTACACACTCTTGGTATGCTGGAGGTGAATGGGAAGCTTGAAGGAATGTCTGTCTATTGAAAAAAGATACACCCCCTGCCCCCCAAAAAGGAATTCCTCCCATATCATTCACTTTGTGTTCTCCTGGTTGTTAGGAATAAGATGTGGCCTATTTAAATCAGAAGAATTACAAAGATGTTCCTGCAATGTTCATTCAACCATAAGCATGCACCTTTCTTTTAGGAAACTCAGAGATAACATTTATTTTATTTGTTCAAGCACATATGAGAAAACAAGTATAAGTATGAACATAACATATATACATATAAGTATAAACAAGTCTAAGTATACACATAATAAATGATTACGAATAAATGGATAAATGGGAACAGTAGGACAGGAACGGTAGTCACGCTTATGCACATCCCCTTACAGACCTCTTAGGAATGGAGTGAGGTCCATGGTAGACAGTTTAAGGTTAAAGTTTTGGGGGTTTGAGGTAGTGAGTTCCAGGTGTTGACCACTCTGTTGCTGATGTCGTATTTTCTGCAATCAAGTTTGGAGTTTGTATAAATTGTTTGCCCACGTATTATTGTGGCTCAAGCTGAAGTTGACAGGCAAGACATTGTAGCAGACAATTTTGTGTACTATGCTTAGATCAGACCATAGGCAGTGTAGTTCTAAGTTGTCCAGGTCCAAAATTTCAAGCCTGGTAGCAAAGAGTGGCATGGAGTATTCTTCTTGTGAAATACCTCTGGACTTGCTCATTTGCATTAATATCTGTTATACAGTGTGGATTCCAGGCAGATGAGCTGTATTCAAGAATTGGACTGGCAAAGGTTTTGTGTGCCCTGGTTTGCAGTACTGTCAGGATTCTGGCAGTTACTTCAATTAAATCATGAGCCTCAAGCCACACTCCCAAAACTAAAAAAGATTTATTTGAAGGTAACATTCTATGTCCGGTATTTACCTGGGCGCAGCCAACTCTGAGATACATAATTCACTGTCACCCTTGATCCTGCTTTTCTTCCCCACCCCTCTGGGTGTATCATTCAACAAAAAATGTCTATAGCCAAGAGTCATCAATCATGCTCTCCAATTAGATTTTTGTGTGGCAGAAGCTTCAGTCATCTAATCAGTGTTTGAAGAAAATATGAATGGAATGTACTTTCGATTCCACACTGCTGCCTGCTCCTTGAAACTCCCCCCGCTTCTTTCTGTTGTCTTTCTGTGAAAGAAAATGTGTATACAAAATGTTTTGTGAGTTAACATTCAGCTCCCTTCACTTCTTGAAGGTGACCTGTACAACACACACAAAATCAAATTGATTGCAGATATGGAAGCGTAGGCTCACGAACCCACCCACCCCTCAGGCTTGGTTGGATTTTATGCATGGAAACTGGCTACAAGGTGATCGACTTGGACATTCCTACTCTTTACCCATGATGCCTCTGATAAGTGTTACCGGAGAAGAAGCTTCGCAAAATTAGGTTAACAATTTTTCATGCTTTTTGGGTAATGCTGTTACAGTGAGCTCTGGGGCTTAGATCTTTTGAAATGAGTATTCCTAGGTCCTTGACCGAGTGAGGGTCATCTATGAGGTTGTTATGTGCCCAGTTTGTATTTAGTATTCTGATTTTTGTTGCCAATGTGTAAGACAGAGCATTTGTTTGTTGAGATTGAAGTTGCCAATTGTTCGACCATTCTGACACATAGTCAAGGTTGCTTTGTAGGATAGCAGTATTGTCAGTGATGTTAAATAGTTTTACATCATCAGTGAAGAGGACGCAGTTGTTTATAATATAATCGCAAAGGTCATTTATGTAAATTAGAAAAGAGACTGGGTCCTAGAATGCTGCCTTGGGGGACACAGCTATTAACCAGTACAGGTTTGATAGGGCACTCCTTATTTTGACTATTTGTTGTCTGTTTGACAGGAATGCAGCTATCCATTTTTGCAGTAATCCAGAAATGCCATTAGAGCATAGTTTTAACAGTAGTTTGTCATGTACCACTGAATCAAAGACTTCGCAGAAGTCTGTGTAGTCTATTGCTTTACCCTGGTCGAGTGTGTAGTTCAAATGTTTCTGCAATGTAGGCGTTTTAGATTACAGGACAATTTTTTCCTGAAACCAAACTGTTTGTTAGAGAGTAGGTTGTTTGGCTCTAAGTGGAGGGTAATGGATTGGTTAATGATTGATTCCATGACTTTGCAGGTGACACAACATAATGAGGTTGCTTTGTAATTTTCAACTAGGCTGGGGTCTCCTTTTTTAAAGATAGGAATAGCTGTGGCTAATGACCATAGGTTGTGCAAAGAGCTGGTTCTAAAAGATATCGCATAGATTTGCTTAGTGGTTTAGCTATGGCAGTGGAAGGCTTTTTCAAGAAGAAGGCACACAATCCATCCGGGCCAATAGATAGAGATGGTTTTAGTTTGCGTAGTGCCTTTTCAATTTTATCTTCTGTAAAATCAATATATAGCAGATTGTTGCAATTATTTGTGGTACAATTAGGAAATGTGAGGCATGAGCAGTTGCTGTTGACAAAGACTGAACTGAAAAATGTGTTCAAAATATTGGCTTCATTAAAAATATGACTTCATCATTATAGTCTTTCCCGTTAGGCCCTTTTAAGGGTGGCATGGTTTTTGAGTCTTTAAGTTTGATAGTTATGAAATTATAGAAGGCGCAGGTGGATTTTGTGTGTAACAGTTTTTCCTCTTGTTTGCAGTAATAATTGGTACATTCTGCCTTTATCTGACAGCGTAGTGTTTTGTAGTGGCTTTTAAAATTAGCTGCGTAGGCAGTTTTGGTTTTTTTCACCAAAGAGATTTCGGGGGTGGGGTAGGGGAATTAGAGCTTCCTTATTGTTATGTGCAATTTGTTTTTTCTGGCTTTGGGAGTTACATATAGTTTAATGACTCTTTTGACTTCGAGCAAAAAAAATGTTATAATGGTCTTCAGCAGTATTACAGCCAGTGAATAGAATATGCCAATCAAGAGATGAGAAGTTGGCAGCTATGAGATCATAGTTGGCTTTTTTAAAGTTCTAATTTGGAGTCTTGTCATTATGACCTTCTTTGCAGGGACGTAAATTGAAACAAAAGTCAAACATGCTGTGGTCACTGTTAGAAAAAAGTTCTTTTATTTGTAGTCCATAAATTGTGTATAAACTGTTGCAGAAGATGAGATCAAGATAGTTGTTGAGTCTAGTATTGTTTGTTACTAATTGATCTAGTCCCAGAGTAGTAACAGTATTGTACAGGGTTGTATGTATAGGCGGAAGGCCACCTATAATCTTGAAGTAATAATGCTAAGGTCATGATTTCAAATGTACTAATTGTGAAATTGTTCCATTATTTATGCATGTTAATAGCCTTCCTGAAATTTTTATTTTTGTCTTTCTTTGTTTTCTAAATTTTACTAAAAAAAACATCAGAGTAAAAACTAAAAATAAGAAATTTTAAAAGATAAACAAAATAATAGAAAAAGAAAGAAAGAGAAAATATACCTCAAAGGAAAAAAAATAAAAATTGCAACCATCCATATTCAATATTATCAGCAATAATGCTTATGTTAAAAGCAAAAAATTATTTTGGGAGGCTTCATTCTTTGTTACAACTAAGGAAAAATATTTATTTTTTTAATAAATCGATTTGTTTAAAATTCTATGTGTTGTACTAATTTAACGAATTAACAAATACAGTTTCCCAAATGTTTAAACACTCACAATTCAGGTAAAAGTTTTTTTTTTTTACATTTTGCAATATTAAGTCTTTGAGACAGTAACAGAAACTAGGTGAATTTCTTACTGACTTTATAGACAAATACCCTCTTGTTTTCTGTTTCAGTGATATTCACGTGTGGAATATAAATGAAGGATTTTCCCAACCAAAAAATCAGGGAAAAGAGAGTTGAGTATAGAACTAATGTGAAGGCAAAAACAGATTGCTATGTTTGTTCCCCCAGGTGTTTTATACCATGAAGGTTCACTGAACTTTTCAAATGTTCATCAAAAGTCATTTATTTCCCAGCCCTCATAAATAGGCTGTCTCCTAGCGTGAGTGAAAAAGGATAAAGCTGTATTAGAAAATAGCTACAATCTTACTTTTGTCAAAAGAAGTTTTTGTAATAAACAGGGAATATTAAGAACAAATGAGAAATAAAAAAGAAGAAAAGCCTCCCCTGCGGTGTCACTCCTTAAGTGATTAATGACACTTAAAAGAATTCACCAATGGATTCTCCAAGCAACTGAACGCTGCTTTAATGGAATGCAGTCAAGATTGCATTGTATTCCAAAATCCCAGCTGTTTGCGAGCACCTAAGATTTGTGACGGCCAAACATTGAGGAGAAATTACACCACAGGTGGGCAGACGGGATGAGGGAGAGTGGGTGTGGTCCACCTTGGGATATTGGTTTTAATCCTGACCCATTTGCACTTCTGAAACATTTATATAGAATTTGAAAGTGCTCGACTGTTTCAAGAAATTTATTTTTAATTTTTTTAGAACATTTATTTTGCCACCTATTCACCCATGGCGACTCAAGATGGCTCACACAAATATAAAAACATTATATAAAAATGATAAAAGAAAATAATTAAATAATAAACAAATTAATAAATTAATAAAATAGTTATCCCTCAGCCATCCCCGTCCCAGCGACAACACATATTGATACAAGCCATTTAATGGGCTCCATCCCACTCTAGGTTCCTCAGGCCCACAGGCAGAACCATGTCTTCAGTTCCTTCTGGAAGAGTGTTAGAATGGGGGCCGGTCTAATCTCAGGGGGAATGGTGTTCCGGAGACACCATGGAGAAGAAATAAGAAAAAGAATAAGAATTTTCTTTTCTTTTGAAGTCACTTGCTGAACAAGTTACCTCATAAATTCTACTCAGCTACTGTTTACTTAAACTTTTTCCTTTTTTTTCCTGAATTTATCCCCAATTTTTACTGTTTCACGCATTACAATAAACTACATGTTGCAATGTCTGGCTTAATACAATCTTCTAAGCAAAGATAGAACAAGACTGATTTGTGACCCCGGCCTATGTGTGAAGCCTTGGATTCAGATAGGATTGAGGTCTACATACAGGTAGCCCTCGTTCAGCAGTTTTTATATTTTGCTCCAATCATTATATTAGCTACAATCATTGTTCCAATTGCTCCAATCATCATATTTTAGACAAAGCTGAATGAGGGGACTTACAATTCACAGTTGCAGCTGTCAAAGTGTCCCCCCAGTCATATGATTGCAATTCAGGTCATTTGTGACCTTTACTATCAGTTTCCAACAAGCCAAGTCAATGGGGAAGCTGGCAGGAGGTCAAAAATGGCAATCATGTAAAATAACTATGAACGATTGTGTGGAATTCATCTAATGATGGCAACCAGGACCCCCAAAAAAGTTTCAGTCCTCTTGGCTTATACAACAGTTCTTGCCTATTTACTCAAAGTCACCTTCCTGATACTCTACAATAGTTCCTGCCTTCTAGGATCAAAAGTAACAGAAATAGCAGTGAAGCAATACAACATACAGCATGGGTGGGCAATTAATTTTCCTCAGGTGCCACATGAGAAACTGGGACTGCTATGGAGGTCCACTATCCTGTCCACATCCACCCCCGGTTATCATCATTGCACTGATGCCCATCCACGCCCCACTGCTGATGCTGCACTGACTCCTCATTCCCCACCCCCATCGATTCTTTGCCTCCTGCCACTGACATCCTAGGACAGATGGGGACTGTCCACAGGCCAGATGAGGCCCACATGCCATAAAATGCCCAGGTCTTACATATGAAGGCTTTGAAAAAGATATTCAGATGCCATATTATTTTATTTTTTATTATTTTCCATTCAACTCTGCCAAGTGACTCTGGGTGGTTTACAAATCTAAAAATTTTAAATAATTAAAACAGCTTAAAAGACATTAAAACAATTTAAAAAAACCACCCACAAAATAAATACGTATAAACCGCAGCCATAATTATTAATCTACTAATAGTGAAGCCAAGTAACAAGGCCCTTCACACATTCCGAGCCCAGGCCTGGGTACTTATAAGCAAGTTTTTAGAACTGTGCAAAAAGCTAACAGTGTCAGGTCCATTCGGATCTCTAAGGGAAGATATTCCACAAGGCAGGCGCTACAGCAGAAAAAGTCATTCTTCTAGTTCCTGCCAGTCCGGACGCTGGCTGATGGGATCTGCAGTATGACCAATTGGTTGGATCTGACTGGACAGGTAGAAACTTTTGGAGAAAGACAGTCCCTCAGGTAGTCATGTCTCCAGCCATGTATGGCTTTAAAGGTGACAACAAACACCTTGAATTGCATTCAGAAACACAACGGCAGCCAGCACATATGTTTTGTATTTGCAAAGTTAGGAACAATGCAAACAATGGTTTTTCCCTATTACCATCTATGGTGGCAAATGTTGGTCTGTGAAGAAGCAGGATAGAAAGAATATTGATGTTTTTGAACTTTGGTTTCAGGTTAAAACTCCAGAGGATCCCACTGGTAACCAAAAAAACCCAAACAAATCATCAAGGCCAACAGCCGAGTTCTAACTCAATGCACAAATGACCACACTCCAGTAGTTACATTTTAGAAACATTACGCAAAGAGTAGTTTTATGGAAAAGTCTGTCACGCTGAGTACGGTAGAAGGAAAAAGAAGTAGCAAGGTGAACAGACTGAATTCCAGCAGCCATGAGTGCACCAATGGAAGATCTGATGAATCAGACTGGGGGAGATCCTTCTGGAGAAAATCTATTTATGGGGTTGCTAATAATTGATGCTGATTTCATGGCATATCAAATCAAGATCCCTTTCTCGGTGCACTAAGGTACCCACCCAGGGGATCAAAAATGGAAGAAAAGCAGAGGTGGCATTCAGCAGGTAGCGGAAATGGTGAATAATTCAGAGAACCGGCAAATACCACCTCTGACTGGCCCCGCCCCCATCTATTCTCTGCCTCCTGAGTCCCAGCTGATCGGCTGGGTCTTCTTTTGTTGCCCTGCACAGGAGAACAGAGCTGGAAAGCAGGTTAGTGGGATGGGGAGGGAATCGGGATTTTACAGTATCCTCCCCCTGCCACGCCCATCAAACCACACCACGCCCATCAAGCCACGCCCACCAAGCCATGCCTACAGATCCAGTAGTAAAAAAATTTGAATCCCACCACTGAAGAAAGGTACCTTGAAGGATTGATTTCTGTGAAGTGAAGGACTTCTGCCAGGGTCTCGGTGAACTGGGTAGCTAGTCTTCATGGGCCAGAAGTTTCTATAGATACAAATGTTTAGTTAAATCTATCAATTAATTTTACAGTTACCTAATTGCATTGCCTGCTGCACAGAACACAGGTCTATTTGCAGTATAAGCATCAATCAGTGATTCACCTACATTCATTGATAATGATCACTCTGTCGATGACGTCCTCCAAGTAGAAGGGGGGAAAGCGGAATAACAATTCATAACTTAAAGCAGGAGCGACAAACTCTGGTCCAACCACATTTTTGTAGCACCAAGGTCCCACAATTTTGTATAACTAAGATTCTAAAACAGTTTTCAGCAGAGTGTTTTTCTTGGCTTCTCATTCATTAACAACAGTAGCAAGAAAGATCATAGAACAGGTACAATTCACTGAAGAACCATCTTGCTTAGCAATAGAAATTTTGGACTTGGTTGTTTAAGTTGAGGACTTGTGATATGAGCTGTTGTCTTCCTATTAGAAGTTAGCTTCTGTTATATATTTCACCATTCCAAAATCTGTCTCCTCCCCTAAGTACTGGACTAGGATAGGATTAAATCAAAGTGATAATAGTATGGGTTTGCTATGACTCCTTCATGAGCAGAGTATGATGGTTTTTTTTATGTTGCCGAGGATCATTGCGTGAAATAGGTAGCCATATAAGTTTTATAAATAAATAAATAGGCAGCCACATACGAAAAACAATCATAAAACAGTCTTGGCTATCTAGAATCTGGGTTGAAAAAAATCCAGAGACCACTAGATGGTAGCAAAGGACTAGAATATGCTAAAGGTAAAGTGAAGAAGTATGGACTACATCAAGTCTTCTGTAATAGCTCACATGCTTTGGAATATAGGTTGGTCCTGATTCTCCTCTCATTCAAGAAAGCTTTGAAGGTGATTTGATTACATTGGGTATCCGGCCCATAATGTGGTTATCAGCAAATGTATAATCCAAACTATATAACCAAATATATGATGATAATTCTGATTATGAATTATCAATCCAGAGTCTTGTTATTGAAATGGTATATACATTTTTAAAAATGAATAAATCAAGGGGGTATCCAGGTTTTTGTAGCCCAAATCTGTAGCCCTACTAGAATCATTAACTTCCTTAATATTTATTTTTATATAGCATTAGATTGATCAGTGTGATGGTCTAGAGGTAAAGATGTTTATCTCTCACTCAGAAGGTTGAAAGTTCAATCCCAGGTAGCAGCAGATGTGTCTTTCAATCTTTTTTTAAGAACAAATGTCTGCTGTGAACTTTGTCTGGGTGTCAGGAAGAGTATCCAGCTCAGCTCCATCCAGTTGCCCCAACTCTACTCCAAATTAAGGGATTGCAGGGTTGTAAAAAGAAAAAAAAAACCAATGCATTGGTTCTGTGCATGTATTTGGAATAGCATTGTTTCCTGACCAAAGATTAAAATCAACATAAAAGAACTAATTGGAAGAACATTTCTTATTTTGGGTAATATTTTAAAAGTTATCTCAAAACTATTGACATGTTAAGTCAAAGATGGACAACCATTGCTTTTACACCACATGAACCAAATATCAGTGTGATTGAACACAAGAGAAGTCTTGCAAGCAGCCTTCAAGGAACCAGATATAGAAGGGTTCTCAGGGCTGCAAGTATTATAAGCCATTTCACCCTCTAGAAGCATGTTTATTCTCCACTTTTGCCACTGAATGTCTCAATGGAAATTAGTAAAGATATATTCTTGTTGGGTAGCAATGGATGCAGAGTGCAACATTTAGGAAGATGTAAATCCACTAGGATCAGTCAAGGAAAGGGAGATGGCAAGTGATTATGGCGGTAATCAAGATGTTGCCTTTTAATGTGTCAAAGGACTGCATTCCATCTCCTTTATTATCCATAAAAGACATCAGGGAAATGTCAGACATAAGATAGAAATTCCATTGAAGAAGAAAAAATCCAAACATGAAGCTTTCTTTAACCTTACTCTTCAATGCTGTGACTGAAAAGAATCACTGAATCACTGAATCATTGAACAACTATGTGCTGATATTATGACTTTAGCCCAACATACACAGTGAAAAATATCAGCCTTCTGGATTATTAACCTCACCCAGAGGAGTTTAGTGAACACAAATTGATAAAAATACAGCATCTCTCCACAGCAATTAAAATTCCAGGTGAGAAAGTATATGACTTCTGGTGTTACTGTAGAAAGTCAGTGCCTACCCCTCCTAGAAGAATGAAATATTTTGGGAAATATATTTTTTTTAAAGGCAGAATGTTATATTTCCCCAAAGGGAGAAATGGAGAAACATGTTTTTAGAGGCAAAAAGCAGCCCCCACTTTCCTCAATAGCCCACAGCAGATGTCAGCACTTAAGAGATAAAGAGTTTATTGAAAGAGGAAGACAAGTATCTAGATAGCTTTATTCATAGGCAAAGCAAATACTGCAAATACTACTGAATCTATTCAAGACAGGATATTTTGAAACTCCCTGCAGCGAAGTCCGAACAAAGGCAGAATGGTAGGATTAGAGGCAGACCCCTTACTCAAGATCCAAAACAGGATGAAAGCCATTAAAACACAATAGGAATTGCCCAACACCCTTTCAGAACACAAGCCCTTTCATTGCACCATCCCAGAACTGTCCAAATTTCACCTGGGAGTTCAGATAAATAATAAGCCAGAGGCTGATCAGATTAGCTCAGACAAACACCTAGGGTTTGCATTTCATCTTTTGCCTATAGAGCCAGCTATGACCCCTACATAACGTGTACATGACCCCATAGGAATCTGACAATAGCCAATAGAATACATGTCCTTGCACAGGGACAGGAAGCTCAAGCGCAAAGCCCAAAGAAGGTATAAAAAACCACCACTCTCAACTTCTTTTTGTCAGCTCCCTAGAACCACAATCCCATGTGGTTCTGTTTCATCCACAAACCATCTTTCCAATAAGCCTCCATGTTTCAAGTGTCTCCCAGCTTGGAACTGATCCAAATGGATATTTCTTCCCACATTACTATTATGCTAGCTTGGGCATCTAGCTCTGCGTCTGGAAGGTGTGGTGAAGAGGAACCAATGTTAGACAGAGAGTAGTGAGGGACATATTTTGAGGTGACACAGTATGAAGGAACCGGAAGGGAGGGGTTAAGAAAAATAAAGCAGTTTTGTGTGTAGAGAACTCACAGGTTAGGAGTATTATTACAAAATAGAACATGGTGTCAGAAGTTCTGTAACACGGTAACTGAACAACGAGGTCTACCCCAAAGAGGAAAAGGAGTGGCAGTGGGGATGAGAAGAATGAGGAAGGAGTTAGCAGAATGGCTAGCACACCCAGTGCTACTTTTAACATCCAACCACCAGAGCCCTTTGATTTTTCCAAACCAAATGAGTGGACAAAATGGATACGGCGATTCGAGAGATTTAGGCAAGCAAGCAATCTCGCAATAAGCTCCGAAGAAAATCAGGTGAACACTTTGATTTACTGTATGGGAGACGAAGCAAATGATGTTCTGCGTGGCCTGAAACTCAGTGAAGCTGATCAGCGTCAGTATACTAAAGTAAGAGACGGCTTTCAGTCATTCTTTGTAATAAAAAAAAACACTGTGTATGAGCATGCAAGATTTAATATGCGCAAACAAGAAGCAAATGAGACAGTTGATGCATTTGTCACAGCGCTGTATGCATTAGCAGAACACTGTAACTATGGATCACAACATGACGAGCTCATCAGAGACAGGATTGTAATAGGCTTGGTCGATACACGGCTATCAGAACGCATGCAAATGGAAAAAGTCCTAGACCTGGATAAAGCTATTAATATGGCAAGACAATCAGAGGAGATTAAAAAAACAGCAAACCACATTGAGAAGTGATGCTAGTGCTGTAAACCTAAAGGATGTGAACTCTTTGGACAGACTGTTTAAAGGCAGGCATCAGAAAGAAAAGCAAAAATAATTCAGCAGATCAAAGAATGACGGAGCAAAGCCTCAAAGCAAGCAGAACAAAAACACTAAAGACCCCCAGTGTCACAAATGCAGTGGCATGCTTCACAGGAATGTCTTGCTAAGAATGCTAAATGCTATACATGTGGGGAAAAGGGTCACTATCAACATGTATGTTTTGCATGCAAGGCAGTGCATGGCATTGAGGAAGAGGAGAGAAGCTTCTTTCTTGGCTCTGTGACATCACATGCTGATCCATGGACTATGGAAATCAGAATGATGGATAAAGACATCACGTTCAAGTTGGATACCAGAGCAGATGTCACTGTTGTTTCACAGAAGAATTTCGCCAACATTTTTCACAACACACAGGTGCTGGTGCTGCAAAAAGCAGAGAGACCTCTACTGGGTCCAGGGAGAATTCCACTGGAAGTGATGGGGTTTGCCAAACTACAGCTAAAGAAAGAGCAAAACAAATTACAGAGGAGGTGTATATGGTCAAAAACCTGAGTATGCCTTTGCTGGGACTGCCAGCTATTGTAGCTCTTGGTCTGTTGGTTCGTGTGGACACTACTGACATGGAAAACCTGAAGTCAAGCTATCCTAAATTATGCAGCGGCCTAGGGGAGGTTCGACAACCTTATTGTATTAAGCTCAAACCCAATGCTGTGCCTTTCTCTTTGAAAACCCCAAGGAGGATTCCCCTACCATTGATAGGGAAAGTCAAATATGAGCTTCAACGCATGGAAAACTTGGGAGTAATCACTTGTGTGGAAAAGCCTACAGACTGGTGCGCAGGCATGGTAGTAGTGCCCAAGAAGGACAGCAAAAAGGTGCATTTGTGTGTGGACCTGACTGGCTTGAACAAGTATGTGTGTCATGAAAAATTCATTTTACTATCAGTAGAACAGAGTCTTGGAACACTGGCTGGTGCTAAAATGTTCAGTAAATTAGATGCCAACATGGGGTTTGGGCAGATACCCTTCACCGAGGATTCAGCAAAGTATACCACATTCATTACACCCTTCGGGTGGTTCCACTTTAACCATCTTCCATTTGGCATTGCCTCAGCACCCGAACATTTCCAATGTATGATGGCGGAAGTTACACAGGGGCTGGAAGGTATAGTTTGTCATATTGATGATCTACTGGTGTGGAGACAGGACCAAGAAGAACATGACAATTGACTCCATGCAGTGCTAAAAAGACTGGAAAAGGCAGGAATCACTCTGAACGTGGATAAGTGTGAACTCTCCAGGAGTGAGGTGGTCTTTTTGGGTCACATCATCTCTGATGCAGGGATATGACCTGACCCAAGGAAAACAGAGTCTATCAGAGTTATTAAGGAGCCCTCTAGTGTGAACGAACTGAGGAGTTTTCTTGGCATGGTAAACCTGCTGGGGAAGTTCATCCTTCAGTTGGCAGAAAAAGACAAGCCACTTCGTGATCTCCTTTCTAAGAAAAACTGTTGGGTTTGGGATGTGGAATAGGTCAGGGCATTTAAGACATTGAAAGATGTTTTGTCTTCCCCTCCGGTGCTGGCCATGTATGATCCGAACAAAGTGACGAAAGTGTCAGCGGATGCATCGTCATATGGCTTGGGTGCCATTCTTCTTCAAGAGTGGGGAGATAAATGGAAGCCTGTGGCTTACGCGTCGCGTTCACTCACTCCAACTGAACAACGCTATGTACAGGTGGAGAAAGAAGGCCTGGCTCTAACTGGGCATGTGAAAGATTTCGGGATTTCCTCCTAGGAAAGCATTTCTGCCTGGAGACTGACCACAAACCACTTGTCAGTTTGTTTGGAGACCAAGCACTAGCTCTTCTACCCTTGAGAATTCAGCGATTCATGATGAGGCTCATTTGTTACTCTTACTACATTGTGCATGTGCCTGGAAAGTAGCTTTGGACAGCAGACACATTGTCACATTCGCCTATGGACTCTCACATGTTCAAAGCAGAACTGGAGCTGATGGAAAGCACTAACATATATGTGGACTGTGTAGTAGACACCTTGCCTGTTAGCCACACATATATGGAAATCATAAAAGAGCAATTGCAAGCTGATAGTATTTGCTCTCGAGTCATGAAATTGTGTGCAGATGGATGGCCAGTGCATGCAAAACAGGAACCTGCACTGAGAGGATACTGGCCAGAACGAGCTACACTCACTGTACAAGATGGATTACTACTGAAAGACACTAGGCTTGTGATCCCATCCACCCTGAGGAATGAGGTGTTGGAGAGGCTGCATGAAGGACACTAAGGGGTGTTGAAATGCAAAGAACGTGCTCATCAGTCTGTGTGGTGGCCAGGACTCAGTCAGCAGGTCAGTGAAATGGTGCTCAAATGCAGGACATGTATTCAAGAGCGTCAGAATCCTAAAGAGCCACTCATGACATTTGAGTGCCCTGAAGGATCATGGCAAAAGTTAGGGACTGACGTGTTTGTACTTGGCAGGAAAACATACTTAGTTGTGATAGACTATTTCTCCAGATATGTCAAGATTGCACTGCTATCGAACACTAAGTCAACTGATGTCATTGTCCATCTGAAGTCAATCTTTGCCCGGCATGGGATTCCAGAGGAGCTGATGTCAGACAATGGACCACAGTTTTCTGGCCGAGATTTCTCTCATTTTGCATCCACATATGGGTTCAAACACGTTACCAGCAGTCCAAAGTTTCCACAAAGTCACAGAGAAACTGAATGTGCAGTTCAGACAGTGAAAAGTCTCTTGAAAAAGGCTAGTGACCCTTATCTGGCCCTGCTTGCCTTCAGAGCTACCCCTCTCCAGAGTGGGTTCAGTCCGGCTCAGCTGCTTATGGGCGACGTCTTCGTACCACTTTGCCGACTCTTCCCTCTCAGCTAGACCCAGCATTGCCAGATTTGACCATTTTGCTCGTAAAGAGAGACAGAAGAGGAAATTGAATACTGAATACTACAACAGGAGACATCGTGCAAAACCTCTTAGTGATTTGGTACCAGGAGAGCATGTATGGGTCACTGATACAAAAGAATCTGGGACTGTGCTGCAGAATCACACGAGTCCAAGGTCATATCTGGTGGATGTACCTAAAGGTGTGGTGAGATGCAATCGTCAGCACTTGATACCCTTACACACACATGCAAGTGAAAGAGGAGCGGTGGAGCAGCAGGAGTTGCCAGAGACAAACAGTAAACAAGTTTCTACATCACCTGGGAAAATACTTTAAAACTTTCCTAGTGTGACAGCTACCCCAAGGACAAGGTCTGGGAGAACTATAGTTAAACCAGAGAGACTGAATCTGTGAACTGAGAAAGTGAAAAAGAGTTCAGTAAAAATTCTGAGATGCAGAATAGTTTAAACACAGTTAGGTGTATTGGATTAGTAAATAGTTATATGATAACATTTTCTTCCCTACAGGATTTAGATAGGAACAGACCTTCAACAAGAGGCAGAATAATCCTCTAAGGTCTGGTGAGACAAAGGTAGTCTAGCCTTTGTACTCTAGAAAAGGGAGGTGTGGTGTAGGGTAAATGGAACCTGTTGGTGTTGAACTGTGAAGAGGAACCAATGTTAGACAGAGAGTAGTGAGGGACATATTTTGAGGTGACACAGTATGAAGAAACCAGAAGGGAGGGGTTAAGAAGAATAAAGCAGTTTTGTGTGCAGAGAACTCATGTGTTAGGAGTATTATTACAAAATACAACAGAAAGGGAAGGATATTACTCTAGTTAGAATAACAAAATAGTTTATCACAACAGATAGACCTTTATGCCTATTCTTAAGTTGCCAATGGGAGGTAGGAATCACTCATGCCACTAGGAGGCCGATCAAGAGGAAATCAGAAGCGTGTATCCAGATCTGTTAGAAACCTATCCAAACCAGTAGGCTACTGTTTGGTCTAGTTAGGCACATTTGCTTTTTCACACAAGTAAATTGTGGTTTGTTTCAAGAGAAAAGAAAACAGATCATCTGATCCCTCACAGTAAGCATGCACGTTTTGCTGTTGATCATGAAGGAATCGTAAATGCACTGTTTAAAAGCGGCCCAGTTTTAAGCTCAGCCAAAAACTTCCTGGAGCAGCCCTGGGTGATCAAATCCTGCAGACCTTAATAAAAACTTATTGGGGTGGGGTGTAAATATGAACACATGGCTAAATGGGAAAAGATTAAAGAAAAAAAGCCTCTTTCTAAAAAGTCCATAGCAACTGCACTCAATATTTTCAGCATCGGAGGTCGTTTTCTGTTTCACAGCAAAATCATTAAATGCAAACCTCAGCTTAAAATGAAAAGTGACTGAGTATTGGACTCTAGTATGGAGGCTTCCAAAATCAACTGCTGTCTAAAGACTTTCAATATGAAATCTCTAAATAAACCTTGAGGAAAACTCAGTTTTTCTTAACCCAATTGTGAACTGCTCACTGTCTATAAACTACCAACCTTTTCGTTCAGACTCAAGGGGAAATGCACATTCAAGTACTCCATAAGATTATCCTTGAAAAAAAAAAATTACTCATTTCGGCACAGTCCATGATTTTCTTAATAATTTCCTCCTGCATAGGTATTTTTTCATTTTTCCAGTTCTTAGCAAATACAATTCTAGCCGCTGTTAAAACATTTACAATCAAATATTTCAAATCTTTACAATATATTTCCGGTATAATTCCCAATAAAAATATCTCAGGTTTAAAGTCTATGTGTTGTTTTGTCATTTTTTTCCAACCATGTGTGGATTATAGTCCAATATCTTTTTGCATCCGAGCATGTCCACCACATAGGGTAATATGAACCAGGTATCTGATGACATTTCCAACATTTATCCGATTTATCCTTGAACATCCTGGCAATTCTTGTCAGGGGTAAGTGCCACCTGTAAAACACCTTATACAAATTTTCTTTATACGCAGTTGACATTTGGTCCTTTATAGTCTTGGCCAGTGGTTGCTAGCTAGTCAGACTGGTTGCTGCCTGATTGGGCCGGTTCAGGCAAACCAGTAGTTGTGATCACTGGCTAGGCCCTTCCACCTGCCCCTGCGCTATCCTTTTCATATATAAATAACTTTCTGGCTCGTTCCCCCTACCCAGGTTGCCCAGCTGAGTTCCGCGCCATGCCTGCTGTACTCACCAGAGCTGCCTGAGTAGATTAGCTGCATATTTGAAGCTGCGTTTCAGCCCCAAAGAGGCACACTCACAACCAGCAAACCAGTTGTTAACGTAAGTTCAGCCCTACCTCTGGTCTTGGCATATTGGTTGTGTGTAAACAACATAAAGAATTATGTAACAGCATTGTATGCACAATGTGATACAACCTCTGATTAGAGAACTGCAAGGTAGTTCATTTGTTTTAGAAATAAAGAAAATAGGAACTTTGCAATGGAGTACCGTAATTAGAAAATAATCAAAGGAAGGGGTTGACTGTCACCATAGTAAGGAAAGTGATGACCAAAAAAAAAAAAAGATGTGAGGTAATTACTGGTATTTGCAAGGGAGAAAAGAATAAATGATAAATATACATCTGACATAAGGTAATAATTTGTGTCATGATGTCACTGTGTGTTATCGTTTTGATGCAATCTTGGTTTATTGCAAAAGGAACAGAGCTGAATATCAATAAACTGCCCAGCATGGCTGTAGAGAAAAAATAATGAGAGGTACAGCCAGACCAGCAAACAGGAACTATGGCAAAACCATTAATCACTGTTTGGGCAGGTCAGCAGTAGTATTTAACTACAGTTCAACTCTCTGGAAGATGTTTTAGATGGGTAATTAATAAAAAATATGATTTCAAATTATGATTAAGCCTCCTTACTGTGTTGTTTAAATTCAACCAGTTTTAATGTGTCATATGATTTTGATTACTTTACAGAAATTATTCTCTTCCAAGCTCATCTTATAATCATTCCAACCTCCAGCCTCTATTTGTATTTTCACTTTTTATTTTTATTGCTTCTTTCCTTTATTATTGTTATTTTTACATTTTTTAAATCATTTTTTCTATTTTATTGTTGCAAGCTACCCAGAGTAGCATAGCAGTGAGATGAGTGTCAAATACATTTAACAAATTAATTAATTAATTAATTAACAACAGTTCAACTCTCTGGAGTACATTTTAGGCATGCAACTAATAAAAAATATACTTTCAAACTATGATTAAATACTCCTCTTTAGTAACAATTTAATGTATTGTCTAATTACCACAGGGTTTATTAATATGTCAGGCAGATATGTTCGATGTCTCTAAGTATGTTTCATAATGCTTTAGAGTGACGCTATTACTTTCATTACATTTATGTATTGTGACAGATTTCAGCATCTACAATTCAATTATTACCAGTAGAGAAAATTGTCTTTGATTTTAGGGTAAGATGATCAAATCTTAAGTTAACAGGAGCTACTGCCGTTGCTAAAAATGAATAGCCTTGCTTGAGGTTTTTGATTACACTGAAATCAGTGCTTAAATCATTAAATGATGTGGATCTTTTCCATTCCACAAGCAAACAAATATGCCAGAATATCCATATACATTACTTATCTGCCACTACAGAAAAGTATACAGACTTGGAATCCATTACATGACAAATTTGACAGGCTAGGAAAAAATAATATTCTTTGACAGACTAGTCTTTGCTGAAGAGGTAACCATTGTTTTATAAAATACTTTGTGGTTACATTTATAAAATATATAGACATCAAATATATTTGGGGTAAATATTTACTTATGGTCACTGGCTGTTGCTTTGGAATGGGTCTATTGTTCCCTAGATATTTATTTCGACTTTGGAATATGTACATTTTTATTCCATAATTTTGAAAGCATTTTTGAAAAGAATGTCAAGATAGGCTTTATAATAGATCAATTCACAAACGTCAGCAGGATTCCCAGCTGCATTGATATTATTTATATGATGCCTTTCTTTCACATAATTCAAGGTAGCATATACAGAAGATTCCTAAAAAAAATTACATACAGATGCCAATCAAAGCCACACTTGATTAACTTCAAGAAGAGTTCTACGTCTTGTGCCTTTAGATACAGGGTTATTGTTGTTTTTTACAGTGTCCATTCCAGTTTTAAAAAGTGTTTAAAGAGAAGATTTTGAAGTCATGCATCTGAAACTCTGGAGATAAAGTGAAACGCAAAAAAGTGTATGGATTACTGTGGTTAAAGTGTTAGTCTTGGACTACAGAGTTATAGTTACTGGCGATCCTCACTTAACAAAGTTTATTGGGACTAACAATATCATGGGATCATGACTACTTACAGCAGCAGCTGTGAGTCTCAGTTGCCGTCATTAGGCAAGTCTTGTGCACTCACAGCATCCTGTTGTAATGCATTTTTATTGTACTTTACCTTCCCTTCCTACCCAAACATCTTCTGTCTCTGAAGCCTTGAAAACGGGGAATCCAACAATTTCATTGCAATCTTCTCAACCACCTGTAATCTGGTGCAGATTTGCCTTAAGCACGTTCTGTATTGTTCTTGGCTTACATAGTTTTAAAAACTCAAAAATGTTCAACAATTGGGACATTGCTTCAATAGGGATTAAATAATACCTCCCCCCACCCACTTAGCCCCCCTCCGCCCGCCCTCCACTGCTCACTGCCTACCCAGCTGCTTTTACTTTTCACATTTCTGGCAGACAAATTGTGAAGCCCCAAGAAACATTTGCAATTTGTCTGAAAAATTATATATAATAGTGATCACGATCATATATCCAGTCATACCTCCATCATATCCAAACAAACGAAATTAAGACAAAAGTGGAGCAGATGTTGAAAAAAGCGCTTCTGTGCACAAACAGCAGGGGCAAAATATGCATTGTCCGCCCCTCTCCCTTTTAGTTTTATTGTATGGTGGGAAGAGTAACCTTCAGAAGAAGAAGAAGGTGAGGTTACACTATGAAAGAGAGGACCTGGATCCCACGCATTACCTCAGCAAAGGCCAGTTACTCCAAGAAGACCACTCACAAATACAAGTATTATTCTGGAGCAGAAGAATGAAGAATGCCATCATGAACGATGTCTGAATAGTCCATCACCAAGGGGGGAATAAATTGCTTTATTGTCTTTGTGGTTGGGAAAGAACAAGGAGCTCCTACTCACATTGCCACCTGGAAGTAGATGCAGTAAAGGGGATTGCTCACCCAGGATCCACCAAGCACGTGGATCTCTGTCGGAGCCATTTTGCATCTTAGCAAAGGTTCCCACTTTTTTCTGTTGGCACAAGGAGAGCTCAGCATGGACCCCAAGGCTTCCCTTCTTCTTCTTCTTTTTTTCCTGCTCCAAATTCTCATCCACTTAGGCTGTCTTTATCGGGGTGGGCTTCAAAAATTTTAGCAACGGGTTCTCTGCTAGGTTGCCCTCCCCAGGTTCCGGAGGCTTTCCTCAAACCTCCAGGAGGGCAAAAATGGCCTCCCTAGGCCCTGGAGGCTTTCCTCGAGTCTCCAGAAGGGTGAAAACAGCCTCTCTGGGCTCTGGAGGCTCTCTGGAACTTCCGGGAGGTCCATTTTTTGCCCTCCCCAAACCTCTGTGCACGTCCTGCACTTACCTGTGGGTGGGGTCAGCCAGGTGTGGGATTTGAGGGTTCTACAAACTGTGCAGAATCTTAGCTAGAGGATTTCCCAAACCCCTGCGAATCCCCAGAAGCCCACCCCTGATCTTTATGTATTATTTGTTTGTTTATCCAATTTTGGAACTGTTAAGTCTGGGTGGTGGGTCCCAAGGAGAGACGAGACTCAAAGTAGTGACAACAGCTCTTTATTAGGAAATTAGGTACCGAGACAAGACTCCGAGCTGAGGCAGCTCCTTTTATAGAGCTGGCTGCGGCTAGGCAGCCTATGACATGCATTTGAGCTTGCCGCGCTTGGTTTTACCCAATCGCGGCAGCCGAATAAGAACCAATCAGAACACTTAGTTTTGTCCAATCACGGCCCGGCTTTTCCGGACCAATAGGAATGCAGGCCTACAAGCCTGCTAGTATGGAACAGGAACTGCAATCTCCCTCGCTGAGGGAGTGTTCTTTTGAGAACCACCAAGTTTATATTTATCTGCATTTTGCTGGGAATTCGAAAATAAATAGTGAGGCAGAACTATCTAATATGCCTCTAAATAGAAGGGCAGCCACTTTTTCCTCTCTCTTTTTTTCCCTTAGTTTCACGGTTTTTCTTTAAGTTTGTATACCCTGAATTATGTCTGCAAATTTCCAGATATATATTCTGGTTCTATTCAAACACTACAACAACTAGCCTAGAGAATTGATAATGACCATATTGAAGTAGTGGATTCTGCCTTTTAGGATTCTGCCATCAACAATAAAAGAATAAGCAGCCAAACAAATTCCCTGCAGAATGGCATTTGGTAGGGAGCAGTGAAAGTCTTGGAAATGATGTTCAATTACCATAATGCATCTATACCTACAAATCAGAATAATATAAGCCACGATATTCTCCGTGATACCCTGGAAGTGAAAATTAGATTTTGAGGAAGCAAGATAAGGGTATTGGTACTTTTGAATTTTATGTTGGAGAAAGAATCATCAAACAAACCCAGAGTTCTTGCTTGAGGCACAAACGGATTCCAATTATCCTGCTTCAGAAACATCATGCGAAGAACTACTGTAGTTCTCTGGAGAAGGCTCCGAATGTTGGGGAAGGAAGAACGCCAGCCAACAGGAAGGTGAATGGACTCAGTTATATATCACTGGAATAGCTGAAGGGCTAAATTCAAAACAAATAATCATAGAGAAAATCTATTTATGTGGTTGCTGAGAGACAACAATGGCTTAATGGTACAAATCAATCAGATTTGGGAGATCACTGCACTATGACACCACCGCCTTAATGAAGGGAGCACTAACATAACTGATTTGCAAGCATCCAGATTTGCAACCACCCAGACCAATCAATGGCAGCAGACTTACATCTTTCTGTATGTCTTTGCTGTTCTCTGGTGTTCATTCAGGCTTTCAAAAATGTTATATCCCAACATCATGGTTTACAAACTAAAATATCTGGGTTCAACTAGATGTTAAAGCAAAACCAAAGAAACTGTTTTTGAGTTAGCATAATATGAGAGTAGCTCAGATTTTTGCAGACTGTTGGCACTCTGCTTGTATTAAATGACAGTCCCAAATAAATTCCATGTGAAGTCTGCAGACAGGCAGGGTTGTGTTGTTGTAATGTTACAACACAAGTTCTGGCCCTTTCATATGGGCATGTGACTTTTCTGCAGATATAAAGGGAGCGGACTTGTTTACAATGTCACACAATCCTTCATTGCTCTCCTGTTGCAGACTCTCATGTCTGCAGACATGTAAACGGCATCCTATCAGATGCAGAAGTGGCCTTAGGTTGCACCAAACACTATCTGACAATTTTCTAGGAAGAAGAAACAAATAATTATGGGCTTCTCATTTTTAGAAATACAAAATCCAGCTGCTAAACTCAAAATTGCTTCCAACTTTTGCAATATTTGCCCAGTTTCTTTGATAGATGGAAACATACCTCACATCTATTTTGCCCTTAAGTTATGCTTTCCTTTTTGACAAGCCCAGATAATATAACTCCAAATGAAGTAGCACTGCTAATTTTTAAAAACTGATTCATCATATTAGTCATGTATGCTTTTTCATCAAGTACAGTCAGGGGTGGGATTCTACAGGTTCTCACCTATTTGCTAGAACCGGTTGTTAACTTTCTAAGCAGTTCAGAGAACCGGTTGTTGGAAGAAATCTCCTTTTGTTTTTCCCACCCTTCTTACATTCTTGGCAGTATGCCTAGACTTACTGTCTCAGAAGGAGGTTTTTTTTCCTTTGCTGGTACTTTCTTAAAGAAGAAGGATTGTTTTAAGCTTTTTACACTGCTGTTGGGAGGAAATACTCCCGTTGGAGTTAGCACTTGGAAGAAATAATTGAATAATGAAGCAGAGCTGCCAGAAAGAAGCTTTTAATGACAAGGAACCAAGATGAGTGACATTCAGCAAGGCTTCTTGGCTAGGTAGAAAGATTGACATTCAAACATGAGTTTACATACCCTTTTTGAGTTTTGGTCTAAAACTGGTGACCATTCAAAGTTACAATGGCACTGGAAAAAGTGACTTATGACCATTTTTCATACTTACAACCGTTGCAGCATCCCCACTGTCATGAGAGGCCAGGCGAGAAGCACCCCTTGATGTGAGTGACGTCGAGTTGGCCATGCCCACCCAGTCACATGACCAGCAAGCCATGCCCACCAACTAAGCTATGCCCACAGAACCAGTTGTTAAAAAAATTGAATCCTACCCTGAGTACAGTATTACAACGTCTGCCTTACCTCACAAGATTTTCTAAATATGCAGACCAGCTATAAGTCTATATAAGTTTTTTTCTTTCTTTCCAGCTTTCTCCTCTTTCAAAGCTTGATGTAAATTACAATACAGAAATTAACAAAGCCACTGCTGCTTTTAGCAGATGTTACTGGCCTTGAGTTCTGTAAATTAAAAAAACAGAGCAGGCCTGTTCTTATGCTTTTACTCAGGTGTAATTTTGACAAACTGCTTCCATATACTTGCTAATGCTTTTCTAAGCTACTCCACATTGTTTCAGCACTCATTTCTATGTATGAAAGACTTATTGTACTCCGTTAACCTGTCTGCCCCCTTCACACACACACACACACAGAGACATTTGTACACTTGTTTGTTCTCAGTTGCACACAGATTGACTTTTGTGAACTCCAGTCTAAAAAGCCCACCTGCAAAGTCCTTGGACCCACATAAATAGTGGCAAGACTGATACAGCTTAAGTCCTAGCCTTCAGGTCACTTGTCACTTACAGATGTCCCCAAAAGAAGACTTCATTTTAGTCTCCTCCTAACCCTCTCAGCTACAAAAGCAATGGAGTTCTACATTTTATTTATTGAACATTTTCTCCTGCCTTCTCCCGAGTCCTAAATTGTGATCCACATTTGGAGATAAAATGTTAACAAGTGAGTCAAAACTAGGGTGGAACAGTGGAGATGAATAAAACATTGACTTCTGATTATGGAAATGCACAATCAGTAACAAGAGTTGAAGTCATGTCTAATGTAAGCTCCTTCATTTCTTTGGGCAGGTGTACCTGAAACTGTTGCCAGTTCAGAGTTTTTGTATTTTAAATGTAAGAACAAGGAGAAAAATGTACAATATTACAAGAGTAATTGAAATGGAGTCAAATGATGCATGTAAACCTAATCCAATTAGTTGTGAAAGATTTGCAGCTCTGGAATGGAAATGAGAAACAGTTGATTAGTGCCATCATATATATTCAGAACACATATATATTCAGAACACAATATGTGGCATTTGGAAGTACATTCCCTGAGCATGGAAGTTTGCCTGATGATGTATTCGGATACTGTCAGGTGCAAAAATCAGACCCTATATAAAATTCCAATTAATATGATTTATTGTTCACGCCTCTACCCAAGAATCTAGTCAACTAATGATCAGCACTAAATTGGCACAAATAAGAATTAAAAGAATTCAAGAGGACTTGGACTTAGGCCACTTGTGAGAATATATCTAGGCTAATTACTCGCTTGACTCTGCCCCCAGGCTCTGCCTGCTCTTCTCTTACACTATCAGTTTGTGTGAACAATTCTTCATAATACGTTATTATTCTCATCATAAAAAATAAATACATTTGAGAAAAAGAGGAAAAAAATGGGTCCCTGGGTCACAAAAACAGTCTACCCTGTATTAATATTTGCTTTACTGAAATCTTATGTCTGAGAAACCAAGTGGTGTTGCACTCTAGAATCACCTTTCTGAAGCTGCATCCATTGAAATATCTGCTGATAGTAATAAAACATTTGACATAATCATCTTTTTGATGCCAAGCAAAGTTTTGATATTGGAATAACTTGGATCTTTACAAAACTAATTTGGAAGAGACAATATAAGAAAACTGATTTAGCATTCATTAATAACATCAGAAAATATCTCATTTTAAATAGACATTCTTTAAATTTTAAAGAATATTTTTTAAAAATCCAACGTAATGGTGAAGTGCATATTTCCAATTCAGATATATATTTCTGTCTACTTCTCCTCTGTTTTTGCAAGACTTAAGATAATATTTTAAATTTCTAAATTGTATTTTTAATGTCTTATACTAGGAACTTTTTTTTTCAAATGTTCTGGAAATCCCCATGATTTAGACATACCAGGTGAATGGCTTCAATATAGAATAGATTTTTTTCACTGTTTTTACTGTTATACACAGCCGTAATGAATGAAATTTTTATACAATAAAGGACTTCTGTTAATCTTTAAATTACTTTGTTTTTTTCCCCAGAAAACAGGTATAATGAAATGTATGAGATCTAGCAGTTTAGAAAGCAGATTTGTGCCTATTAGGTCTCATTAAAAACTAGATTAGACTATGTCCCAATGATGAAAATTATTGTCTTGTGCCTGGTGTTGGTAAATGAGAAGTAATGATATTCTACACCAAATTTCTCAGTCTGAATGGGGTGCCCATATAACTGAAAACTCACTTTTGTAAATATAAAGATAATAAATGACAGAAATATTCTTCTCTAATAAAAATACTATTGTAACAAAAATATATTAAGCTAGAATAAAAAATAAAACATCCCAAAAAATTTAAAAATATCTTACTACCATTTTATATTTATTATTTTATATCCATTCATATTCACACTATGTTCATTGGCTTCTGTTGAGTAGCCGGCGGATACACGAGGCAGACACGGGACTGAAGGCTAACATTGCTTTATTCGTAGCATAACAGGTTGCCGCGGCTGCCCAGGTTGGGCTGGCAGCCCAGCTGGCGACAACAGCTGATGCCGTTTGACAGCTCCTTTTATAGCAGCTGTCAAACGGCATCAACCAATGGGAATGATTGGTGCTCCCGCCCGAAATGCGGACCAGACTGGGAACTGTAGTTGTCAGGGACACAACAGCTTCCATTCAATGAATAGATACCATCTTAATTTGCTTAGGCTACACCCACTGAATTCAGAATCTCATGACAGATTTAAGTCTTGTTTGGCCATTGCAAGGAATTACTAAATTTGAATCCAACCTATTTTTTTCCATATTTATTTTTAAGCCAATACAGTTCACAATGTAGCAGTTGATATAAACCCTCATGCAATTTAACATTTATTGTCTTTTACCATTTCCCAAAAAACAGCCACCAACCTGGTCTGGTTATAGTGGCACTTCATACATGACAACAATTATGGATATGTACTACAAGGCCTATAAGGCATTGCTGCAGACACGAAGAGGTAGGGCTTAGGAAATTCACACTGATCTATTGCACACCTCAATTCCCAATGAATGAATGAAGGCAAACCTTGAAGTAAACAAAGATTTTGGGAAATACCTTTCAAAGTATTTCTTTTTCTCCCATTCCCTCAATATTTCCATTAAATCAAAAGTCATGACAACATAACAAGTTAGATTGCCAACTATTTTATATAGAGAGAAATGTTGGTTACATTTTGCACAAATTATAGCTCTTGGAATGTAAATCAGAATAATTGTCCAAATCAGTGATTGTTGAAACTGATTTACAAAGATCGAATAAAAAAATGTAACAATTTTTGTGGTCGCACTAATCCCCAGAGCACCAACTCTTTTTCAAAAATTTGGATTGTCAGTTACTGTATATATAGTGTTTATATTAACATACTGTTTGAACAGAGAAAATAGATATTTAAGATGAAAATCTGAATTTGGTATATTTCTGCAATGCCAAAGTCATCTTGTTTCAAGTAAAAACAGATGTTTGCTTAAAGTGAAAGTCCATCATTTCTCTTAATTATGTTCACTGGTTAGGCCACCAGGAAAATCCATATGCACACACAATGATCCAATTAAAATCAAAGCCCTTTCAAAATAAAAAATGGTATGGCCCCCA
Source organism: Pseudonaja textilis (assembly GCF_049901715.1). Lineage (NCBI taxonomy): Eukaryota > Metazoa > Chordata > Lepidosauria > Squamata > Elapidae > Pseudonaja > Pseudonaja textilis. The sequence continues at coordinate 139,556,670 of NC_141990.1, read as the reverse complement.
TTAAGACAAGCAACATCTTAATTCTAGACTGTACTATATTACATCCCGTCCCCTCCAAATAAAATGGATTCTGCTAACCATGGCATCTTCAGGTACTTACCTAATATAGTCAAATGTATTTCTGTAATTAAAATTCAGAATCTATAGCTTTGAACCATTAATGACTGATGAGAGGACTTTTAGTAATGCAAACATTTAAAATGCACCCAGGACTGGTACCGATCTATTGGCAGTTCAAACCTACCCAAACCTGAACAAGCAATTGTAGTTCATCCTGCTGTACCAATGGAACCAAAATACCCAAGTCTTAAGAGTAAACTTCCAAAAACAAAAAGAAAAGTAGTGTCTCTGAAAAACAGCCCTTTATTTAAAAATTATACTCAAGAGTGCCAGAAAAAAATAATTTAAAACTATAGATGCTGGTCACATGCCCATCACCATTAAGCATTGTTCTTTTATTTCATTTGTTGGTTCTGGCTATATTTATAGATTTTATACATGAAGGTCTCAGCTTTAGATAGATTATTCCCAGCAGATCTGTCAGCCTGAAAAAGATCTTTGTTTTTTGGTTAAATAATCACAGATTTCAAGCATGATCATAATATGTAAAAAAAAAAAAAAGCAAAGTCATTCTTAGCTTCTGCCCCTCAACTAACGTGGAATATTTTTTGCCATAGATTGAGGAACAATCTGTGACCAACTGTCCACTGAAATTTAGATTTAGATAAAGAAAAAGAATCTTTTTAACGTTCTTTTGTCCTCCCCCTCTTTAGTTACATGACCACATGAACCTAAATAAAATTGTAAATAAGCACATGAATACATAAATGTCAGTGTAAAACAGGCCTATTGATTTCTGTAGAAAGTTAGCACCCATCCCTCTCCTAGAAGAAAGAAATATTTTGAGAAATATTAAAAAGGCAGAATATTATCTTTCCCTGGATGAGAAATGGAGAAACATGCTCTTGGAAAGCAGCCCCCAATTTCCCTAATAGCCCCCAGTAGATGTCAGTACTTAAGAGATAAAGAGATAGATAACTCTATTTATAAGCAAATTCCCTGCAGCAAGATCTGAACAAAGGTAGGATTAGCCCCCAGCCACAATAGAAATTGCCCAACAAGCCCTCTCATTGCATCAGCAGACCAAACTTCAACCAAACTTAGCTCAAACTCCCAAGATTTGTACATGGCACCATGGGAGTTTGACAACAGCCAATAGAATACATGTTTTTGCACAGGAACAGGAAGCTCAAGTTCAAAGACCAAGAGAAGGTATAAATAACCCCCACTCTCAACTCCATGTGGTCAGCTGTCCAGAACCACCTATGTTGCTTCTGCTTCATCATTAAACCATCTTTCCAATCAGCCTCCATGTTTCCAGTATCTTTCTCCTGGCTTGAAACTGAACCAAATGGGATATTTCTTCCAAACATTCCCAAAAGAAAACCATGGCCGCACTTTGTTAGTCCTTGAATGGGACATCATCAGAAAATATCAGGCTGTAGGCTAGAGCAGGAACTTGAAATAACATCTTAGCAGACACAACAGAAAAGCATTTCCGTATTTTTACTGCTAAAACTGTACGAATAGGTTCCTATGAATTAGGTTGACTCAAAGGAGATTTTATATTTTTAAGAAACAAGTGCTAAATAGCTGAAGGAATAGAACTTCCTAGATTTCCAGACTGATTTGAATATACACCAAATAATTTTTACAAGGTCTGAAATTAATAAGAGTTAACAGTAGAACATGTGCCAACATATAGGATGGATTTTTTTTTTTCAGTCATTCCCTTCTTATTAAAGAAGTAAATCACCCTGGAATAAGGTATAAAAGGACAATTTATAAGCCAGATGTTTCTCCTTTTTCTCCACTTTTTTTCACTTTTTTTAATATATTGTCAGTCACATCATTCAGCCTCTTTCCATGTGTACCCGCTGTGATCCCATGCACACTCACAGTAGGTGAAAAAGCCATAAAACAGATTCTCAAACTATCGTGTTCAGACATTCCTCTTAGCCTGGGATTCAATCTAGGCAAAGTGATGGGTATTAATAGTACACACTCCAATTGAAATGATAGTAATGTTCCGTAACCAAATTCTTTATAAAGGTTTCACATGGAGTTACATCTACTTAAGACTCCAGAAGAAGGAAGACAGAAATTTAGAGACACTCTTAAGGTCGGCCAGAAGGCTGAGCAACCTCTGCATGGGATTAGGTAAGCAAACATAGGCATTAGAGAATAAAGGGCAAAAAAAGGTAAAATAGTTTTTCTAGTAGTACTTGGTGATCGGCTGCACCATTTTTGCCTTAAAAACATAGGCCTGTGTTGAGATAAACACTAAAGCTCTTCTTAATTGCAAAGGAATTAGAATTTTGCCAGAAGGGAAACATGTTCTGTGCTTTTACCCTTTCTTTCCTTCCTTAACATTTTAAAGAATCCTTTGGAACAGGAGTGTCAAACTTGCATTGTCCTGGTGTCGTCACGTGACATATTGCAACTTTTTTCCTCTTTGCTAAACCAGGCATGGGCGTGGCCAGCAGGTGACATATCTGGCCCTCGGGCTGCAAATTTGACAGCCCTGCTTTAAAAGGATAAAATATCCTTGCCTGCCTATTAAATGCCTCCTTTCTGGAAAACCAAACAAGATGATGTTGAATTAGGGCTATCATATATGGACTTCAAAATCCAAAAGACCAGTAGATAGCAGCAAAGGTTTCAGTAATTGCTTAAAATCTCATTGCTGATATCTAACGATCACCTTCATATTAAGCTCCAGCATCCTTACGACTTTCTCCTCCATTTTTTTTTCCCTCCATGATAATCTTCTGGCTAGACCAGTCTGACAAGTCACGACTAGATCAAAATCATGTAGTCATTTTCATGTCTTGGTCTATCAATCTACCCAGTACTCCATCCCTTTAATGCAGTGGCCCTCAACCTTTTTCGAACCAGGGACCGGTTTCACGATTATTTATTCTTCCACGGACCGGTACCTGAGTAATGTGAGACTCCACCGCCATCGGGACGGCTCTTCGTTCGAAGCCACCACCCCCTTCGACGAAACTAAGGCGCGAGCACCCAAATGCCGCTTTCCAACTGAAAAACCAGAAGCACTTTCCAACCAAAAACCCAGAAGCAACTGAAAACCCAGAAGCGCTGTCAAAACAAGATGGCGGCGCCCAAGCTTTGCGGCCCGGTAAAAAATGATCCACGGACCGGTACTGGTCCAGGGACCGGTGGTTGGGGATCCCTGCTTTAATTAACTTGGTTCTACTTATCATTTTTCTACGTGTCCTGTCCTCTTATTACTGCTATATTATTCCATACTCCTAAGCAGTAGGAATCACTTCAGAACTGACAAGTTATATATTTCAGTAATTGGACTCATGTTTTGACATACTATCATTGGTAAATCTCTTGAGTAATATTTATTATATTTTCTTATGTTGTATTGTATTTACCCCGAAACATACTTCCCAGATAGCAAGATATTTTTTTTTTTGTCTTTATTCATAACCAAGATGGTAAAGAAATAAGAGGGGTTGGGAAAGGCCAGTCTGGTCTAATAGTTAAGGCACCAGACCAGAAAGCAGGAGACTGTAAGTTGAAGTCCTGCCTTAGCCATGAAAGCCAGATGGGTGACTTTGGGCCAGATAGTCTTTCATCCCAGCCCCACCTCACAGGGTTGTTGTTGTTGTTGTGGGAAAAATAGGAGGAGGAAGGTTTGTTGGATGTGTTTGCTGCTATATATTTTAAATAAAGTGGAAAATTCTGGATCACAAACAGAATTACAAGTTTGGGTTGGCCTGATCTGGTGTATATAACTACCTATGGTCTAGAGTGGTAGAAAAGCTTTTCTGAAAATAGTCATATGGAGAAAAAAGAAATAGACCGATGAGAATATCCAATTCTTACTTACTTTTGAGACATTCCAGTTGCAGTACTGCCTTTAAACACAAGAGGTTTCCAAAGAACAGGTGGCTAAGTGCTGTGGCCATAATATCTGCAGTTTGTGGATTTATGTGTGAAAGACCTTATATGATGGCAACATAATTCTATCTTCACATTATCTCTGAGAGGGGAGATTCTTTAAATCAGTGGTTTCCAAACTTGGCAACTTTAAGACTTGTGGACTTCCACTCCCAGTTTTCTCCAGCCAGCATTCTGGGAGTTGAAGTCCACAAGCCTTAAAGTGGCCAAGTTTGGGGACCCCTGCTTGAAATAGTAATGAGTATTACTTCAATTACTTCAAATATGAGTCCTTCGGAGGCTGTTTATTCTTCTTCGTAAGGTCCCAAAACTCTGACCCGAGTCCAGTCCTGATGGCATCACTGCAGTGGTTATTTTCTCTCTCTCCTAAACTTTTTGGGTATGCCAGCAAAAATATTCCCTAAGCAGATGGTGTCCTGGCTTTTTGTTCTGGAACTGCAGTAGCAGGTGTTGAGAAAACTTTCCATCCTGTTAATGCCTGAATGTGGAGCTATCATCCTTCGAGAAAACCACAGCAAAGAGAAACAGCCTCAGAATTCTCCATTTATCAGAAGGAAATGTTCATAAATGCAACTCCTTTCATGGAACTGATTAATATTTCAAACAAATGAGCAGCACACCAAAGAGAACTTGCTGTTTAGAGCGAGGCTGTAAATTATGGGGGATTACACCAGAGACAGGTTTGGGAAATAAACCACACTTTTCAGATTGGCCTGGATGTCCACATCTCCAAACAGTTTATATTTACATTCTAATTTATCTGCTGCATCTAGCCAGGTTGTTTCAATCTATTAGCGCTGAATGTCTGGTTGAGGTTGCTTATTTTTTTGTAATGAAACCTTTGGCATTCTTAGCTGAGGCCCCCTTTATCCCTTTGTTGTATACAAGAAAGACGGTATAAAACTTGCTCTTGTCAAAGCACATAGAGTCAAGAAAAAGATAGCAACAGCAACAAGGCAACAGTTCAGAAATAGTTTCAAAGCTGGTTTTATACCTCTATAAATGTTGGGCTCAACTTATGACCACAGCTTGAACCCCAAATTTATGTTGGTATGTGAGAAATTTGCTAATTGAATTTCCCCGTTTTATGACTTTTCTTGCCATGTTTGTTAAGTGAATCGCTGCAGTTGTTAAATTAGTAACACGGTTGTTAAGTGAATCTGGATTCCCCACAGACTTTGCTTGTCTGAAGGTCCCAATAGATGAGGGAACACACGACCCCAGGACACTGCAACTGTCGTAAATGTGAGTCAGTTGTCAAGCATCCGAATGTAGATCGCGTGACCATGGGGAGGCTGCAAGGGTCATAAGTGGGGGGAAATGGCACCGGGTTAAAAAGCCAGAGATGTGAATTCAAGTCCTGCCTTAGCCATGAAAGGCAGCTTGGGTCAGTCATTATCTCTCTTGTTATAGTGTGGAAAATACGAGGAAGAATATATTGGATATTTTTGCCGCCTTGAATTATTTGTAAAAATAATAAAGGCAGGAAATAAATAAACAAACAATAACTTCGAAAGCTGCCTAGAGAACTAAGGCTTTGATTCCCTTATTAGCATGCTATAAACCTGCTCTCGTTTTCATGACTGGTTAAGTTCATAGTCCATTTTGTTCCACCTGCTCTTTAGGCTTCATTTCAACTGCTTCGTCTCTCCTAGCTCCTCATTAAGCCATACAATCCTCCTGGACCATTCATCGGAAAGGAAAGAAGCGTTGTTATTGTTTGGGTTACAAAATACCTATTCCGGATCTTTTAAGTGGCTTCTATGTGAAATTGTGAGCCTGGGCATGCAGTGGTTCTAACTCAACCAAACATTAAGGTTGAGAGAGAAAAATGGAGAACTGGGATGGAGAAAGGAGTCAGATGAAAAGCTTTCCCTGAGTGGTTGGCTGGATCCCTAAATAAGACCATTTCCACATTATAAAATATTTTACAGATTCTCTTGTTTTATAGTAATTCATTAAAAAAAAACAACTGAACTGCTTCTAAGTGTCTATTTTTTTTTTTTACAGAAAGTTGATCTGAGTAGAAAAGCCTCATGTTATAGTGGAATGACAAACTCCGATATAAATGCCACTCAATGAGAAAAGATACAATGCACGTAGAAAAATAGAAAGGTAGAGAGAAGACTATGCTGCAATTTTGGAACTGATATGCAACTTGTTCTGAACATAGGGAGGTTCATTTCCATGAATCCATTTAAACAACCCTAAAGACAGCTAAAAATCATATCTGACATGTCCATGCTGCCACGGCTTCTACTTCCCCATTGTTCAAAAGCAATCTGCCATCATCTTCAAAACACCAGCCTGGGGAGATAAAAAGGAATAAAATCCTTGCTCTTCCTTGCCTCGTTGCAGATCCTGCAGTATCAAAACTCACAATTTCTCAATTCCATGCAAAAAAGAAAAAAAAAATTTGTCTGATTCCTGGGCCTCACTTAAAAATCCCATTGGTTTCTAGGAAGGGGAGGTGACAAAGCTATCAAGCCACTGTTTTGTTCAAAAGGCGTGAAATCTAAGAATCACAGAGGTTGTAAAGGCAGGGATTATAGAAGAGTATGACAATTGCTTGCTGATAAGTTCCCTTGAACTCAGAGGTGGTATTCATCAGTTTCTGACCAGTTCTGGTAAATTGGTAGCGGAAATTTTGAGTAGTTTGGAAAACTGGTAAATACCACCTCTGACTGGAGATTTTACAGTGTTCTTCCCCTGCCACACCCACCAAGCCACACCCACAGAACCAGTAGTAAAAAAATTGAATCCCACCACTGCTTGAACTGCAACATTTTTCCAAGGCCAGTTATTGCAAATAGTTATTGCTGATGAGCCAGGAAAACAAAATCAAATTGCATAATATCCTCTGGTGGGAGTTTTGTCTAGAGCAAGATTTATTACTTAATTACACTGATTGTATCAATGAGCCTTGAGCACTTAAGGGGCATTGCAGACTAAGATTCTGAAGCTGGATTTTGAAAAGCACCAACAAAGCAAGAGACTTCTAGAAAAATTAATCAAGCAGATAGTCATTTTTTAGGGTAGAGTCAAAAAAAAAATGGGGGAAAGATAAACACGTGGCTAGAAGAGATGATAGGGAAACATGTAGATTTTGAATCTGAATTGTTTTTTATTAGGTATAATATCAGAAAAATTAGATAAGAAAAGTTTGTATTTAACATTACATATAACAGCAGCAAGGATTATATTCACACAACATTGGGAAAATGAAGAAACACCATGAGATGAAGAGATAATTAAGAAGATACTAGACTGGGTAGAAATGGATAGCTGACACCGAAAATTAAGCAGAAAGAAGACACGGAATACTACCAAACATGGGATCTATTTTACCAGTGGTTGGAAAAAAGGGGTGGAGATTGAGTATATAATCAGCATTGTTAAGCAAACAACATGATGTTTAATAAGCACTAAGAAATGTGATTAATAAAAAAATCAATTTAAAAAAAGTAAATCTGATTCAGAAGTTAATTCAACTTGGAAACCATTTTGCAATTGTAATTCTCTATGGTTGTGAAAGTTGGGCCTTTGTCATCTATGCAGGAGCCTTCTTTACCACCACAGCTCAAGCAAGTTGATTTTCTGCCTGTCTTGCTTTTTTAAGATCCAACTTTCACAACCAGAGAGAATTGTAAAATGGTTTCCAAGTTGAATTAACTTCTGGATCAGATTTACTTTTTTAAATTGATGTTATTTATTTATTTATTAAGCTGATATTTATTCATTGTACCCAGAGGGAGAAATATCCCCCGTTACCTAGGATCGAATTCACAGCCTTCTGATTGTGAGGCGAGAGCTCCACCTTTTGGCCCCTGCACTACTCAGGAAATTCCCCCATATGACATAGTTAAAGTAAGTGAGACGCAGTTTCGTTATTTTGCTTTCCAGTGACATGTCTAGTGTTATGTGCTAAGTGTTCTGTATTTGTATTTGCATTCTTGTAACCCTGTGTTCTGATTGGCTAAAACACACAGCACTCGGATTGGTCGAGTGTGCAGCACTGATTGGCCGTTACGAAGCAACTGCGATTGGCCGAGCCGATCGCGGGTGATTCGAACGACTGTCATTGGCTGCAGCACCCTGTGCAAGATCAATATAAGCCGCCGCCGTTCCAAGCCGGCAAGCAGATCTAACTTGAAATAAAAAGAGCTTTTAAAAAGTCACTGCCTCGTGCTTCTTCTTGGGACCGATCGACCGACTTAACACTAAGTTTGGCTCGAGGTTCATGATTTAATTAGGGCAATCACTGGAATTCTGACACAAGTACTGGAGCACATAACTGAGTAAATATCAGCTGTGAACTCTGCGTTGGTGACAGGAAGGGCATCTGGCCAGTAAACACTCAGCTCCATTCAGTTGCAAGCGATGTATGGAGTCATTGAAAGACAACAAAAAATATGGGGGAATTTACTGGAGAAAGCAATTGTGTTTGAAAGAGTTAGGGGTAAATGGAAACCAGGCCATCAAAGAACATAGTGGCTGGACACCAGCTAGACTACAGCATAGAAAAACCTCAAAGAAGATATGCAAGATTGGAAGGTATGCATAGAATCGCCAAGAGTTGAACACAACTGAGTGGATATCAAAATCATCACCAGCTTTGTCCAACATCCAAAATTTAATTTCCTCTTAACATAAACATAATTGCTTGGATACAAAGGAGTATAATTCTTAATCTCATTTTGCCATTTACATTGTGCTGACCACTGCTGTTGATGTGCAATTTTTGCTTGGATGTTAACAGTGTTTTGGGTTTTTTTTTAAAAAAAAATGCTGCAGTTATTCGGTTACTTAAAAAAAAAGAAACTAGTGAAAATTTAGAAAGTTTAACCTCATTCAAATCTGCCTGTAAACTCCCTGTTTATCCACTTTTGTGCTTTGTTTTCCTTTTGTTTTCCATTTTTTCCATTTGAAAAGAACACAAACAAGCAAAGATATGATCAGATCAGTCCAGTCATCCAATCCCCTGCTTCACTGTTTCCAAATTGCATATTTTAATGGCACATAATGAAACTGGTGTTATCTTTTTGAGAAGGAGGAAGAAGAACTAATATTTGTTACAAAAACAGAAGCAGTGAATGTAGAAAGCCTGCATTTATCGAGGTTTCAACTTTTATATGTCCCTCTTTTTAGAGAATCAGACTGTCAAATGCCAAAAGGGACTATTAACAGCCTCACAAAACTTCCTTAAACTTGATGAGTACAGTTCAGGATGGGAGGTAAGAAATTTTAGTGGATTAAAATCAGGATGCTTTCTTAAGCTTTGTTTCCTAAACATTCATTGACTGTTGAGCATCATGGATTGTTACTAGCTCAGACATTTTTTAAATACTTCAATTAGCTTTTATTTGAGTTTTTTTGTTCATGTTTCCCCTCATAAAACCTTTAAGCAGATTAATTGTGCCTGTGAAGTTTGTTTGTACGTACAGCTGGCTTGGCTTCAAGTTTGCTTTATAAATGGGATGTCTGAAATATATCCTCATAAAACTGAAGGGTGGATCTTCAAACAAGCAGTTCTTTATCAGAACAGAGATCCAGATTAAAGCAATAGGCAGAAACATTGTCCATATCTTTAAAAGCACTGCTGTGTGTGTGTGTGTGTGTGTGTGTGTGTGTTTGCATAAAGGATCTATGCAGAAAGAAACTAGTTTATCTCATAAATTCATTTTAAGAGAAGACAAGAAAAGAAAGAGTTTGTTAAAAAAAAACATGGTACCTCCTAGGAACTGAGTAATCCCATAATAAATGCAATAATAATAATATAAATGGGTGCAGGAACTGTTCTTCTGTATATTTTGGGAGTAGTGCACTGCGGGATGATTTTCTTATTAGTTGGAAAGGATGGATGAGATTTTAGACCAAAGCAAATTCTGACTATAAAACCAGATCAAAAAGGCTTTATTTTGAAAGTGCACCTTTAAAGACCATTTGAAAGATACACTGTTCAGCTGTTAAATGTCTTGTAAGTTTTCCAAGTTCTTTAGTGAACTTTCTTCATAAAATCTCTATTATTTCCACCAAGATTAATGAGAGAGTTATTTTAAAAAAATCAAAAAGTTGGAAAGAGTTGCTATGATTGTGAATAAGGGTCATCACACTACATTACTTCGGAATGTTTTTATAAGTTCTGTGGATATAACTATTTTTGGATTCAAGTAGACTCCAGTCTGTTTTTCATCTTTCCCTGATATTTGTCACCCTCCCCTTTTCCGCACAGAAAAGCAAATAAAAATTCTATTGACAAAATAATCTCTGATGCTATATAACAGCACAAATGTATAGATCCACCTTTCCAGGCACTTGGGACAATACTGTATCTTATTGAACAGTGCTGCACTTTCCTTATGGCAAAGGCAGAATTATTTGCAAGTCATTGTTATTATTTTATGTTCTAGCATACTTTATTAATAAAAATCAGACGACTTATCTTGCCCCAGTCTCATTTTTACTGTGGACTTTCTATTATGTGAGACTAGGAGAAAATAATATGCTCTCAGGAACCACATAGACCTGGCATCATCTCAGAAGCTACTCAGTGAGAAAACTAATAAAGGTAAGCAATTGTCTCTGAATCTTGTCCATAGTAGTTGGCAGTACTTGGCCAATCCTCAGTAAGATAAATTAAGCTAATCTAACAGCATCAGGCCAGGATAGGACTTCAGTGGAAACTACAGCTAGATTTAGAGTTATTGCAACTACACATAGGCATCGCCACATACCTACACTGCGAAGTGGTTGATGGGTAAGTGTAGGTTGCAGATGGCTGCAGAAGGCCGATGTGCACACCTCCCAAATCCCAACTGCGCCTTGTGTGGAGGTGTAAATTCTGTGTGCTGATAAGTTGATCTGACTTCCTGTTCTGTGTCTTTCTGAGCATGAAACAAATGTTAGTCTTTTAACAAAGTATGCTATTTTGTTCTCGGTATGAAACAAAACTTGGCTGTTTTCAGAAGTGTCATTTTGAATATTTAGACCATTCCAAGCACTCTAACTCAGCTGTTCTTTTATGGCTTGTAATTAGGTTGTCTATTTGCAACCATTTCCAGACAAGTCATTAAAAAGCTGTGTTCCTGGAGTTATTGATCTAAGCTAGATGGCATGCAATGGAAGTGGAACTCTGAAAGAAAATAAGCAATTAAGCATTTAATTAGAAAGAAGACTGATTGCAGTTGATTTTCAACCACCCTGCCTGGTACACTACTGTTCAAAATAGAAAAAAATACACATGGGTAGATGGGACTGTTTTACTCTTGTTGTACTGAGCCTTATTTACTGGCAGGCAGGTAAACACAAAGATACCTGCATGCTTATATTAACCAATTTCATATGCAAGTGTTGCTAAGGGTCCTGAAGTTGGTGACATCTAAAGATATTGAGTACAATTTCGGCTAGTTTGCTAAGTTTTGTCATCTACTTGTACTCTGTGCATTCATTCATTGGTCTGGAGAAATATTTGCACGCTGCCCTCCAGAAATTTTTACAGCTGCTCATCTTGCTGATGTTAAATTTCAACAAGAACTTAAAAATGGTGGCCTGCGGTGATTTGTTGTGCATTCTGTTCCTGCTTCTGATTTTTCTTATTCATGCAAATAAGAAGTCCTCATGCTCCTTCTGTTGTTGTTGTTTGTTTGTTTGTACCAGCAACTATCCTAAGTACAAACTGAGTTAGGAGAAAGAGAAGGAAGAGAAGACAAAGAAGAGGAAGAAAAATGGTGATGATAATATTGACGTTTGGTTTTGATAAGTGGGCTGTCAACACTTACAGAAAAATTGGCCAAAATAATTGTAAATAATACAGTTCTCTGGTTTTCTTCAATAGTGGCACAGTGGACATACCGTGCTTGTAATATGATGAGGTCAGATTCGTCTCATGACTATACGTTTTCTTTAGGAATTTGTAGTCTTGTATCATCTCATGCCATAGTGGTCAGCTTGCAAATTAACTTCTTGGGTATTGTGTTCCTGAGCCTTCTACACAAGAAACCATTCTATGTCTGTGAATAAAATTGCATGGCAACTGAATAACCTATGCTACCCTAAGTTTTTGAGTGTCCATAATACCTCCTAATTTTAACCTTCAAAAATTCCTATACAGGTAGTCCTCGACTTACAACCACAATGGAGCCCAAAATTTCTGTTGTTAAGCAAGACAGTTGTTATGTGAATTTTGTCCCATTTTACAACCTTTCATGCTTGCTAAGTGAATCACTGCAGTTGTTAAGTTAAGTGAATCTGACTTCCCCACTGACTTTACTTGTCAGAAGGGTGTAAAAGGGGATCACATGTTCCGGGTCAGTTGCCAAGTCTCTGAATTTTTATTATGGGGAAGCTGCAAAGGTTGTAAATGTGAAAAACGGTCATGTCACTTTTTTCAGTGCCGTTGTAACTTTGAACGTTCGCTAAATGAACTGTTGTAAGTCGAGGGATACGTGTAGTTTAGTGCAGTATACAAAGGTCTACTTATTGCTGAAAAAATGTGCTAGAAAGTGAAGAAAACCAGATCACAATTGTATTAGTTATAATCATGATCGTTTGCGTATTGAATACTGGAATCTCAAAAGACATTTAATAGAGTCAGGAAGCAAAATTATGAAAAGGCAGAATGATGAATTTTGTCATTCCAGCTGAACATTACATAGCCTCAACACCCAATCCCACCACCACCCAGCACAGATAAACTCTGTGGCCAAAACACTAATCACCAGAACCAAACGCCTGGCAGACAAGACACACATAAAGACTGAACTATGCACCCTGACTAAAGTACTGACAGCCAACGGCTTCCACAAAAGCAAAATCACCGTCTTGATCCACAAAAACACACTGAGACATAATGGAGACCTAGAAGATGAACAGGCCTATGGAACAGCTGTCCTGCCCTACCTAAGAGGTACTACAAACAAAATCAGTAAGATACTACATAGGCATCACATCAAGACTGCCTTCAGAACAGACAGAAAAATAGCAGCCATCCTAAGAAACCCCAAAGATAAAATTGACCTAGAAAACCAAGGCATATACGAAGTCCCCTGTGCATCATGCCCAGCCACATACATTGGACAGACCAATAGAAGAATAAGTACCCGCCTGGATGAACACAAAAATGCAGTCAAAAAGCTGGAACACACTTCCTCGCTAGTCCAACACATGAAAGCCACAGGTCATAGCATCGACTTCAAAGGCACCCAAACCCTAGCCACTATAGAAAACCCCAGCTAACAGAATTATCAGAGAAGCCATAGAGATTGAAAAAAGACCTGAAAGCATGAATAGAAGAGATGACTCCACCAGACTGTCAATCATCTGGAAGCCTGCACTCACAAACAAAAAAATCTCCACACCACAAGCCAGGCAAACACCTGGGCACAAACAGATCCCCCCTGATACCTGCAGCTCAAACACACCCCAACCAGGCACCCAGATGAAATCTAACTTCCTAACTAATGATAGCCGTCCATTTACCCGGAGCCAAGCTGCACTAAAGGCCTCCAATAAAGTAACACAATGTTGCCAGCCAATCAAGATACAAAAAGAGCCAAAAAACAGACAGAAGATATTAGAAACACCAATCAGGCAGAACACAGCAAACTCCAAGACCAATAAACACAGACCAAGACTCCCAACCAATCAGGATGAAGAAAAAACCATTCTGGCACAGCAATAGGCTGCCCCAAATTTAAATCTGAAACCACTGTAAAAGTCTGACTCACAGATGAACACTATACACTATAGCCTGATGATGGCAGATGAGATTCTGCCGAAACGTTGCTACAACTTTAAAAGCACAACTGACGTGGGAAAATACCCGAACAAAGCTGAACGCCATACATACATACATACATACATACATACATACATACAGTGATGTCTATTGCTGGTCTAAGACTGTAATAAAGTTATATTCTATTCATATTGTAAATGCAACATTCTAGATTGCACATGATTATTTTTCACTATCATGACCAACCATAGAGAATGCCAAGAGATCTATGTGCTTCAGCATACATCTTTACATCCCTAGACTTTATTGGATAGAAAAAAGAACATGCATCATTTTAAAAAATGACCTTTCAAAATAAATCATACTAAAAGAGAAGCATTGGCATTCTTTAAGGCCACAATTACAGCCGGTAGGTTGGTTGATCAATGCCCAACTCATCAAGCAGATGAAATTCTTTAAATAACTAGGCATCTTCTCTTAACCATCTACCTGCTAGTCTATTCAGACAAAAGATTTTACAGTAAAATCTCCAAAAGCATCATTGTAATCATTATATTTGCAGGCCAATATGATCACAATTCTATCCCAGCAACTATTAAATTATTTGAAGCCAATGTTCTGGGTTTGATCCTATGAAATCAGTTTTATGAATTGTAACTGAAACTAATTCCTGGTACTTTTGTGGAGTCACACATGACTGAGCAACCATAACTGTTCTCTGCCAGAACACACCCAAGCAGGGGTGTGCAGAAAGTAATAAAATAAAATAAAATGTGTAAATTCAAAATAACCATTCTGGAGGTTTAAAGCACGATGGTCTATTGTGAAAGCTCCCTCAAAGCATACTTTCGAACAATTAGGCAGGAATATTTCTTAAATGGTTTACTGAGATATTTGACTATGTCAAGTTGTACATTCTAGGTTTACAGATAATTGTGGAGTAAATATTTGTTAAATGAAGTAGTTTACATCTGTCTTGGACCAAACCAATCCTCCTGACAGTAAAACCATTAAACACTTGCAAAATTTTGCTGGCCATGACTGAGTTATGCACTTTTGGCATGCGCACTTTTTGAACTCAAGTTACCGGGCTGATAGTTTTTTAAAAAAAGTTCTTTTTATCTGCTGGGTTTCTTTCAGTTATACAATTGTTGCCCGACAGAAAAGAATAATGGAAATATATGTTAACCACTTCATATTTGATGCATTTTCATCCAATGGCAATTATTTCTCCTTGGGATTCAAATTTTTTTTACGACCGGTTCTGTGGGCGTGGTTTGGTGGGCGTGGTGTGGCTTGGTGGGTATGACTTGGTGGGTGTCAGGGGAAGGATACTGTAAAATCCCCATTCCCTCCCCACCCCACTAACCTGCTTTCCAGCTCTGTTCTCCTGTGCAGAGCAACCAAAGAAGACCGAGCCAATCAGCTGCGACTCGGGAGGCAGAGAATAGATGGGGGCGGGGCCAGTCAGAGGTGGTATTTTCCAGTTCTCTGAACTACTCAGAATTTCTGCTATCAGTTCTCTAGAACTGGTCAGAACCTGCTGAATACCACCTCTGCCTTGAACCCTTAAAGGTTATCAGGTACGAGCAGGTGCTCCTGTCCAAGACCTGTTGAAATGAACTGGGAACTGGGCAAAAGAACTGGAACAGTATGTGATATGCGATTTTCGTGGAGGCTTGCAGAGAAGATCTTCCAGACTCAAAGAAGCCAAAGCAATTGTTCTGAAAAGAAAAAAAGAAAAAAAGCACAAACCTCACTCAAAACGGGGTGGGGGGGCAGTGGGGGAGCACATATCTACCAAAATAATAGTTCTCTACCTTTGTTTGAAAGATTGCAGATGGTCCTTGCAGGAAAAGCCCTACCTCCCCTGTATCTCCCACACATCGTGGCATGACTACAGAGGTTAGAGATCCTTTCAGCTGGGGTTTGGTTGTTTTTTTTTTTAAAGCCAACTGTGGGGAAAGCCTTGTGTGCTTGCTACAAGCTTTTAAAGCAGAAGTGAACAGGAGGGGTGTTCCCCAACCCGTTTTAATGTTTCATTTGATCTCCTGAGAAAAATGTATTTAAATTATTCTTGTATGCATACAAGGGCAGCTGGTAGAACTCCAGGAAAGTGCTTCCTAATAAAACAATAGTAAGCTCGTCACCACCAGGGATAAGTCTATGACCAGTGTCACTGATACACAAGACAGAAGGCTCTCATCCTTCCTGTGGCCTGTTTCAGGGGAAGTGGGATTAAAAAGAGAAAAGCCTTTTTCTCTCGCTACTCGGCTTTTTGGAATGCACTCATGGGCATTCAAAATATGCATTTTGAAAACAATTTATGGAATAAATTGGAACGTTAATCAGGGAATGTATACAGCACTTTTACAACTCCTCCTTCATTGATATCACCCTGGTAATATATTTGCTTATTCTGTTAAGACAGTGTCTATCCTCTGATCCTGCTGACTAATCTTCTAGCTGCCTTGGGTCTAGGATGGTTTGTTTGGGAATACACAACCTGCATAACTGGGTAGTTACTGCCAATTTTGCTATGCTAATCCATGCTTTGATGTAAGGAGATAGGAAGCCTTTATTTTGTCAATTAAAATCTGACAGGGTAAATATACAAGACATAGATATGACCGGAACCAAAAGTGATGAAGCCAACATTCATTAAATCAAGTATAAAATGGTTGAAAGGTCTTCATGAAATGTAAGTCAGACTACATTTGGCCTGGATCCAAGACTTCCCAACCTCCTTGCCCTTTGATAGATTATTTTAAAGTGTTATATGAAAGGCTGTCTTTGAAGGCTATTAGACCACGGAAACGAAGCTATTGTATGTTACAGAGGGAGTCCTCAACTTACAATCACAACTGAGCCCAAAATTTCTGTTGCTAAGTGAGACATTTGTAAAGTGAGTTTTGCTCCATTTTACAACCTTTCTTGCCACTGTTGTTAAGTAGATCCCTGCAATTTGTTAAGTTAGTCACCTGGTTGTAAAGTGAATCCGGCTTCCCCATTGACTTTTGTCAGAAGGTTGCAGAAAGCGGTCACATGACCCCAGGACACTGCAACCATCAAAAATCAGAGTTAGTTGCCAAGCCAGGCATCATGGGACCATGATGGGACGATGGGGATGCTGCAATGGCCGTAAGTATGAAAAATGGTCTTAAGTCAGTGCTGTTGTAAGAGAGAGACAGAGAGACAGAGACAGACAGTGACAGAAACAGAGAGAGAGAGACAGAGACAGAGAGAGACAGAGACAGAGACAGAAACAGAGAGACAGAGAGACAGACAGAGAGGCACACAGAGAGAGAGAGAGAGAGAGACAGAGAGAGAGAGAGAGAGAGAGAGACAGAGACAGAGAGACAGAGAGAGAGAGACAGAGAGAGAGACAGAGAGAGACAGACAGACAGAGACAGACAGAGACAGAGACAGAGACAGACAGAGACAGAGACAGAGACAGAAACAGACAGAGAGAGACAGAGAGAGAGAGACAGAGAGAGAGAGAGACAGAGAGACAGACAGAGAGGCACAGAGAGAGAGAGAGAGAGAGAGAGACAGAGACAGAGAGACAGACAGAGACAGAGAGAAAGAGACAGAAAGAGAGAGAGAGACAGGCACAGAGAGAGAGAGTTAGAGACACAGAGAGAGAGACAGAAACAGGGAGAGAGAGAGACAGAGAGACAGAGACAGAGACAGAAACAGAGAGACAGAGAGACAGACAGAGACACAGAGACAGAGAGAGACAGAGAGAGAGAGACAGAGAGACAGAGAGAGAGAGTTAGAGACAGAGAGAGAGAGAGACAGAAACAGGGAGAGAGAGAGAAAGAGACAGAGAGACAGAAAGAGAGACAGAAACAGAGAGACAGAAAGAGAGACAGAGACAGAGAGACAGAGAGAGAGAGACAGAGAGAGAGAAACAGAGAGAGACAGAGACACAGAGAGAGAGAGAGAGAGAGAGAGAGAAAGAGAAAGAGACAGAAAGAGAGAGAGACAGAGAGACAGAGGCAGAGAGAGAGAGAGGCAGAGAGAGAGAAACAGAGAGAGAGAGAAACAGAGAGAGACAGAGAGAGACAGAGAGAGATAGAGACAGAGAGACAGAGGCAGAGAGAGGGGGGTGGAGATTTATATAGGAAACAAAGACAGAGTGAAACCATGGGCACATTCAGAGAGGGGACCAAATGGAGTCAGTGACACCTTTATGGCTCATATCAGCAAAAGGATTTACAGCAACCCTGTTGTTGCTTTGTACTGTAGCCGTAGACTGCTTCCATCAATTCTATATCAATAAATGTCTACCAGATAACCGGCTCAGTATTCCTTCAGGTGTTGCAGCATTTTACCTAGGGAATTTTTGCTTATTCTCTTTCTATGCTAGCTTCAAAACCAAACCTTTCCATCTCAGCATTTTAGTAAATTGGGTTTATAAAGGCAGTCCTCGACTTACAACCACAATTGAGCTCAACATTTCTGTTCTTAAGTGAGACATTTGTTAAGTGAGTTTTGCTCCATTTTACAACCTTTCTTGCCGCAGTTGGTAAGTGAATCAATGCAGGTGATAAGTTAGTAATCCAGTTGTTAAGTGAATCTGGTTTCCCCATTGATTTTACTTGTCAGAAGGTAGCAAAAGGGATCTCATGATCCCTTGGGACACTACAACAGTCATAAATGTGAACCAATTGCCAAACATCTGAATTTTGATCCCATGACCATGGGATGCTGCAAAGGTCGTAACTGTGAAAAACTCTCATAAGTCACTTTTTTCAGTGCCCTTGTAACTGAATGGTCACTAAAAGAACTAAGTCGAGGACTGCCTGTGTTATAGTGCTAGAATTGGTCTTCATATTACTTTTTCTCCTCCCCTCCTCCAGCACCTTTCATATTAGTCTGCTTATAGATGTCACACAACTGCTCCAAGGAATTCTTGGATTCAATATAAACACATACTGTTCTCTTGAAAAAATGTTGATGGAAAAGAAGACAAGAGATCTAGCAGAGGGGAAAATATTGGAAGGAAAAGACAGGGAAAAGCATTCATATTTGACATTTATCTTGGATCACTGCCAGATATTTTACAGGGGGCTGCCATTGAAGAATCTAATTCAGAAGTAGATTTCCAATATTGTACAACTTGAGGAGTAGAAACAGGCTTGGTTTAAATTAAAAAAAAAATCAGGGATACTTATTCATGACTGGTAGAGTAGATTAGGAATTGGAAACATTCCCCAGGAAATGAAAATATTCCCCCACCCTATAGATGTTTCTTTAAATTAGCATCGCTATTCCTTAAAATATACATACATACATACATACATACATACATACATACATACATTTGACAAGTTGGAATCAATACCATTTAAAAAATGGTATAGCTTACCATTGATGGTGGTCATCATGGCCATCAACTGACAGTCAATCTGGATTGACAATCTTGGGCATGCAGAGATGGAGATCCTTTACTCCGTGCATACCCCATAATAGAAGGGGCACAATCATATATTTATCTCTTTGGCTCTCCAACACCATGTGGGGCTCACGACAGAACTTCTTGGTGATCACTCCATTACAAAAACTGAAGGGCCTTCTTCTGTTTCTAATCTCAGTGGCCTCTAATGACATTGCCCCGAATGAATGATGGCTCTCTGGAGGAGGTCAACCCAAAGCATTCAGCTGCAATCGCCTAACAGTCTCCCTGGCCAGAAGCCAGCTCCTTTTTTGCATAAGATCTACCACAGCTGCAGCAAAACAAGTTGCAGGTGGCTCAATGGGCAGCAGATCACACAGCCTGCTGGGTCTGCCCCTCGGCAGCTAGGAGGGAGTTACCTATGCTGGCCGATGGTGGCTGTAAAGGAGCAGGAAATGCCTGACAATCTTGATTAAGAACTTACAAGTCCTGAACTTTCTGAAGGAAAGAAAAAAAAAAAAAGACACATTCAGAGGCCTTGTATTCTAGTGCTCTGCCTCTCGTTCTGTCTCGATCTGCCTCCCTTGGCACAAAGACATATTTCCATCTTTCAGTCCTTGTCCTGGAATTGTATCAATGATGGTGATGAAGGTGGTGGTGATGATGATGATGACAATGATTGCCATCGTACAGTCATCCAGATGTTCAGACTGGGCTGAGCATTTTTGTCTACCCGTTGAGTCCTTTTCAAACACCTGGGATAGGCAGATATCATGGATGTTTGATGATGTTACCGATATCATCACAGGATGAAAGCTGTTCCAAGTAAAGCCGCTTTTGCAATTGATTGATGACAAATTTGATTTGGCCACATGATCAAAATTCAGATGTTTGACAACTGACTCATATTTATGACAGTTGCAGTGTCCCGGGGTCATGTAATCCCTTGTTGCGATCTTCCGACGATCAAAGCGAATGTGGAAGCCGGATTTCCTTAACAACCTGCTACTAACTTAACAGCTTCAGTGATTCATTTAAGAACTGTGGCAAGAAAGGTCATAAAATGGGGCAACTATCTTGCTTAGCAATGTAAATGTTGGGCTCAATTGTGGTCGTAAGTTGAGGACTATCTGTATACTGTAATTTTAATTGGGTTTAGTTTAAATTAAAGCAAACCACGTTTTGTCCCAGATTCATCCATTTTTCCATAATCTGGATCATTCCTGGAATGTAGCATTTGTACATTCTTACGTCAAGAATAGTGGGCCATGCACACCCTGTAAAAGACAACCTTACCTGAACTGAAACTGACGCATAACTAACTTCAAATAGTTCATACGGTGTTAGAATCTCAAGAAGTAGTAAATTTCAGAATGAACATCGGTGACTTCAGAAAATCTCTTGCTGGATACTGTACTACAGGTTCAGTAGCAAGAAGGAAGAATAAGAGCAGCCTAAGGAGTGGGAATGTTTATAAACACATGAATCAAAAGCTACTTTGATCTCCAGACATAATTCAAATAAGGCACTTGATATGCGATACTGGTCTGTAGCATGCAAGTCTAATAAAAATTTGTCTCCTACATATATCTTTATACATATGAAAGAAATAGCGTGATTAATAAGCACCAAACTCCAACAGCCTTGGACATCGGTGTATTATACTACTCTATTAAATTATACCAATCTGTATTTTATAATGAGGAAAAGATACTTTTGCAGCCATCTATCAAAATAAACTCAGGAAATACTCCATGTTATCATCATTTTTCTTGCTTGAAGAAAACTGAAGGAAATGTGAACCTGATATGAAGAATGCTGTACTTACTGCTATGAGCAAATGTGTTTTTATAGGTGCACCAAATATTCCATCTTTGTTTCACTTTCAAACTGATGAAAATGTCAGCCACGTTTCGTGTTACTTTGGTAGCCAGTATTGCCTCTTCCCTCCCATCATACATGAACCCCCTCCCATTATTAATATTTCTTTTTCAAAGAGGTATTAGAAGTTGCTTAATAATAAAAAAATATAGAATTGCATCTACAAATATTTATGGTACTCTTTAGTATTGTAAGGGATGAAGAACTCATAACTCTAGATTATATGTTAATATTATGAGTCGAGGTTTGTACATGCTGTTAGGTCACTGTACCACCAACATTCTTCTACAATAGGGTAATGCATGTGTACCGAATCCTCCTCATTGTTGAATTAGTTGTGATTGTCTTATTTATTTCACAAATGAAAAAAAAATCTTGTTGAGAAATATCTTAGAACAACTTCATGGTCTCTGTCTAAAATCCCTAGTGGTACGGAATATGTTGACTTTTCTCTCCAAAGAATGGAAGGGAACTAACAATCTCAGAGTGTGAAATGCCACATCAGGTTGCCATTCTCCTTTTTACCAGCTTTCAGCCTTTACCAGCCTTTCAGATCAAATGTCAAACCTCAATTTTGGAAAGTCTCCAAAGAGTGGAGTGAAGAGAGTTGTATAGTCTAAGTGTGGTATCTATATTCTGTCGCAAATGTAGAGAAGCTCTCATTTAACTCTTTTAATTGTGGCAGGTGGAGTTGTTGGAAGGAAGGAAGGAAGGAAGGAAGGAAGGAAGGAAGGAAGGAAGGAAGGAAGGAAGGAAGGATAGGAAGGAAGGAAGGAAGGATAGGAAGGAAGGAAGGAAGGAATAGAGATAGATAGATAGATAGATAGATAGATAGATAGATAGATAGATAGATAGATAGATAGATAGATAGATAGATGAAGGAAGGAAAAAAGAAAGAAAGAAAGAAAGAAAGAAAGAAAGAAAGAAAGAAAGAAAGAAAGAAAGAAAGAAAGAAAGAAAGCAAGCTAGCTAGCTCTGTCTGTTTCCAACAGGGTTCTTAGTTATGTTAAAACAATCTGTGGACAGATGACTCTGATCAAACAATTAGGTTATCTTGTCTAGCTTTATTTTTATGACTGCCAAAGCAAATAGTTATGTAGTTTTCCTGGACAAAAGGATGCCTGAGCAATTTGATATTAGCAGATTCCAGAATGAAATTATCAATTCTGCATTTTTGGACTGTTGTGTGAATTGGAAGTGAGCATTCCACCAAGGGTTTCATTTGGTTCAATACACAATGGATCACTTACACACACTTAAAGATGCTTGAAATTATTTCTAAGGTTAGATAGTAACAGACAGGAATCTGGGGCAAAAACAGGCAAAAAATGCAACAAGGACTAGAACAGATAGCTTCCTCAAGCCTTCTGGAATTGCATTCCCTCAAGCTGAAAAGAGACAGGATGAAAGGAACGTTTGCATATTTGAAGATCTTGCCATTTGTAATAAAAGAGAAAAAAAAGCACCTCAAATTTAAAGGCATAGGCATATCCTAGTACAATGGTTTTCCATGCATAAGGAATTGGAGAAAGGATTTCAAACTCGAAACCACCTTTTGATAACTAAAAGATTTCTGATAAATGGTGTCATGTGGCAGCCTGCTAATTATATGCCTTGGTCCTCAGGGTAATTTTTCTCACAAGAGAGACAACCTAATTTGAGAAAATTGAAATTCAGTGAGAAATCTATGCAGAACAAAAGTAATGCAAACAATTTTGATGGGATCAAGCAACATACTCCAACTGCAAAACCATGTTGAACAAATGACATAGAAGTAATTAATTGAGAATAATTACACACTAATCATTTGACTGAAAACCATTGTAAGTGGGGTTTTTTAGATACATAGTTCAGAAGGATAATCTTTATTAATCAGGTGGAGATACAGGGAATGCCTTCTGATTTGTTGAGATAAAGCCAAACTGCCAGTCTCTACATGAATGTGTAGGGTCTGACTTCTCATCTCCTTCCCACATTTTCCTATTGGAAGTTCTTGCTTGAATAGATTAGCAATGACAGTACAGATAGTAATAGAAAGCTTTGGGTTTAATTCCAAAACGTCTGGAGCACCCCTTAAAAACCATTGGCATTGACAAAAATCTCCACTCAATCAGTCAATTGCAAAAGGCAGCTTTGCTTAGAACAGCTTACATCCTGAGATGATACCTTGAATGCCATCAAAAAACAACATCTGCCTATCCCAGGTCCTTGGGAAGGACTTGGTAGGTGGATATAAATGCCAAAGCCAGTCCAAATATCTGGCAGACTGTACAACCAAACATAACAATTACTACCAACCTGCCTTCCATTGAGGACCTGTATACTGCATGAGTCAAAAAGAGGGCTATGAAGATATCTACAGACCCCTCCATCCTGGACACAAATTGTTTCAACTTCTACCCTCAAATGATGCTATAGAGCACTGCACACCAGAACAACTAGACACAAGGACAGTTTTTTCCTGAATGCCATCCTGCTAAACAAATAATTCCCACAATATTGTCAAACTGTAATATGTGTTACTATTATTCTTCTCATCTTCCTATTACCTATCTCCTTCCACTTATGACTATAACCTTGTTGTTTGTATCTTTATTATTTATATGGTTTTATTTACTTTCCTAGAATGATTTGGTTGCTTATTTAGTATCCTATGACTATCACAAAGTGTTATATCTTATGATTCTTGATTAATGTATTTTTTTATGTACACTGAGAGCTTGTGCACCGGAGACAAATTCCTTGTGTGTCCAGTCACACTTGGCCAATAAAGAATTCTATTCTAATCTATTACAATAATAAAGCTTTCCATGGGAAAGGGTAATTGAAAGACATTGTGTCTGTAGGAGTTAAATAGTCATTGTCCATGCCATAAAAGCATTTCTGATAAACTTTTAAAAAGTGCAACACCTATCACCTGAGAAGCAACCAATACTTCCTTATACCAGGATCAAAAAAGAAAAGGAAAAGAAAAGGAAAGGAAAGGAAAGGAAAGGAAAGGAAAGGAAAGGAAAGGAAAAGAAAGAAAAGAAAAATGTGCAGATCAGAGCATGGCCTCAACATAGTATGTTTGGAATTTTTGGAACTACATCTCCCAGAGCTTCACATTCAGTCTAGGAACTCTGGGATCTGCACCTGAAGGGTGCAGATTGCTGATGACAACAATACAACAGCACTTTTTCTGCATTTGCCGAAGTTCTCATTAAGATTCTG
This sequence comes from Pseudonaja textilis, assembly GCF_049901715.1. NCBI lineage: Eukaryota > Metazoa > Chordata > Lepidosauria > Squamata > Elapidae > Pseudonaja > Pseudonaja textilis. The sequence continues at coordinate 139,532,443 of NC_141990.1, read as the reverse complement.
GAAAAAGAGATTGAGAGATTTTGTTTTCTTCAGATTCTTGTAACATAAAACCTCATCCATTTAAATCTTTGGCTTTGTAAGCTCCCTTCTAAATGCTTTCATTTCCATTAGGCACAATGTTCTCCCTAAGTCACAGATCTTTCCCCATCAATTTCCTCTGAGCTCAATCAGCCCTTGCAGCTTTGGTTTTGGTGGCTTGAAATTTGGGTCCAAGTCAATTGCAAAAAGGGAAGCTTCAACAGCACTGCACTCGCACACCATTAAAAAGTCAACTTTGAAAAGCAAATGTAACCGCAATTTGTTTTAAAAATAAATTGAACAGAGCTGTGCAGAATCACTTCAAGGGCTGGGGTTTGGGGTTTTTTTTTTTCCCTTCCCGGCTTGGGGAAGGGAAAAAAAATAACACAGCACCATCAAAGTGCTCATTTGATACAGGTGCAACCAACATTTCAATTCCTACCCTGCCAAAATTCCAGCTGGGGTGATGTCAGCTGTATTAATGAGACATTGGAAAACAGTGGAATGGGAGGAGAGAGAGAGAAGAGAAAACTGGTATTGCAAAGTTGGATGCATTGCTTGGAGGCTCCAGGAATAGCAGGGGAAGCTCTGCTTGACGAACCCAGCCTCAGGAATGACACTTAAGTAACACTTTCAAATGTAGATTACCCAAGAGAATATCCTAGGTTCCTTGAGATAACAACCCATGCTGGAAATACCTACATGTGAAATGTCAGGGCACAACATTTCTGCTTGGAAAGCAAAGAGGCTTTATTACCTTGGGGATGCAAATTGCTGGAAGATAAGAGTAAAATAAATAAATCAAGCAGATTTCTGAATAGTCCTCTAGCTGGGAACATCCAGACACAGAATACATATTTGTTCTAACAGGGAAAGAGCACCTGGCATGATTTTTATTGACTGTTTCCTAGTATGATTTGATTGCTTATTGTACCGTATGACTATTATTAAGTGTTGTACCTGAGGATTCTTGACTCTTATTTTATTTATTTATTTATTTATTTATTTATCAAGCAAGTATTAGATAACAGGTATAAGTACAAGCATGGTTATGAATACATGAAATGGATACGGATAAAAAAGAAACAATAGGACAGGGACGGTAGGCACATTGGTCACTTGTGCATGTCCCCTACAGACTTCTTAGGAAAGGGGTGAGGTCAATAGTAGACAGTCTAAGATTAAAGTTTTTGGGGTTTGGGGAAGAAACCACAGAGTCAGGTAGAGTATTCCAGACATTGACCACTCTGTTGCTAAAGTTGTATTTCCTGCAATCAAATTTGATGCGGTTTACCTTGAGTTTGTATCTATTGTGTGCTCTTGTATTGTTGTGGTTGAAGCTGAAGTATTCATTGACAGGTAGGACATTGCAGTGGATAATTTTATGTACTAAGATTGGACTGAAGGCGGTGTAGTTCTAGGTTGTCTAGGTCTAAAATTTCAAGACTGGTGGCATAAGGTATTTTGCTAGAGGAGTGGAGAACTCTTCTCGTGAAATATTTCTGGACTTCCTTGACTGTATTAATATCCATTTTGTAATGCAGATTCCAGACTGATGAACTGTATTTTTTTTTTTATGCACACTGAGAGCATTTGCACCAAGACAAATTCCTTGTGTGTCCAATCATACTTGGTCAATAAAGAATTCTATTCTATTCTATTCTATTCTATTCTATTCTATTCTATTCTACTCTATTAGATTAAGCCCTGGCGTTGGAATGAATTTTTTGCTTTCTTAAAGCAACTGTGCCTTACCCCAGGGTTGTGTGGCTGTTCTTCCCACTTGCAATGCAGTACAGGGTAAAACTGTTTGGTTTCAAGAATTGTGGACCAATGCTATGTATGACCCCATGCATGCTCCAAAGCCCCTTGAAGCAGAGTAGTACCAAAGGAAGGAGGGATATCTGACCCAATCCATTCTGCTTCAACAAATCTTAACCAGGATATTCCTGAGGATGAATTTTCCAATCAGGTTATTGTCAGAAACACAGCAACAGGGAAGTTTTGCTTTTTACAACTGAGATCACCAGAGGAAATGTTGGTTTAGTCCACGTTTAAAGTATTCAGGACTAAATTCCTCTCTTATTTCCTATGGTACCAAGGCCAGGATCTGGTTGGAACAGACCTGAATTTTTTTTCGTAGATATTTTACCAAACTGGGTCAAATAGTTGCCTACCCTTTTGGGGGGGAAAGTGACTCACAACACTTTAGCAGTAACTGTAAAGGTTGTAGCTGTAGTTGATTTAATAGTTCAGCAATGGGGAGTGGCTCAGGTTGCCTATCCCTGGATAGATTGTGCATTGGGCGTGGTCCCTTCGGGATCAGCAGGAGCATCTGCATGCAGTGTATGTGAAAAAAGAGTGGGCTTTTGATTCAGTGATCATGGCTGCCATTTTGATCCCTCCTTCCACAAACTGTCCCTTAAGGCTGGTGAATATCTCCAGTTGTTCGGCTCTGTGGCTCTTGTTCAGTCTATCCAACACCATAGAGTTGTGTACACTCTTTGTGATTACCTATATAAAACAAGACAGGACAATGTAAAAACTTATACCTACTATATACAATGGCTGTGAAGAGAAGAAATATCATAAGAACATCTGTATTTGCTGTAGAAGTTCATGTTGAATTTAATAATCTTTTTCCCAGATATGTCTAGCGTTGGAACTTTAATCAGTGTGCTGATTTGGTCAGATCTATGTTAATAATGCTAATAAGCTTTTTTTTTTTTTGTTCAGTCAGTATCGGTATGTCATTCAGTCATAAGTAGAAAGATCCAATTGATCCCCATTCCATGCAGTTACTCATCTTTATGGATCCGCCTTCAAACGTTCTTTGGTAGTATTGTTAGAGCGAGAAAGTTTAATCTGCACAACTAGCAAAGGTGGGACAAAGGAGAACTTGGTTTTCCTGAATAAAACCCACCTTGAATTAAGCTCCAACCTCAGCCCACAGTTTTGGATGTCTTACTGCATTTTATCATGGTGTGTATTCATCAAAACTTTAAATATGGAAAATATTAAGATAACTGTCCACATTTACCTGATTGAAAGCACATTTCACTTCAGATAGGATCTGCATTACCAACAAAATAAATATGTATAGGACCTGTTTTAGATTAAGTTATCCTTTTGTCCTTTCTGCTTATTGTTATGTAACAGTTGTGATTGTGAAATGCATAGTGACTATTCCCGACAGAATGATAGAGCATCATATGGCATTTATGATGGTCTGTAAATCATTGTAAACATATGAAAGTCATTTACAGTCCCAATTAAAGTTCTAAACAAATATCTTCATAAATATTTCATCAGCAAATGAAACACCAAACAACTACCCAGTGGCTGATGGAGCAGAAAAAAAGCATTTGGTTTAGTTTGCCTTCCCCACACCTTTTTCTTTTAATGAAAATAAGTTCATTGATAAAGTTTGAATGAAGGTGGGACAGTTCTGAACTCAAAGGGCTCAATCGATGCTGGAGCTATTGAAACATATCCTACAATCAATTTCTTCTTATGCTTCAACTAAACCAGGAAGTTCAGGTAACATGATCTCAGCTGTGTTCTAGCTTACGTTTCGTTATCCAAGTTCCAAATTTCATTTCTCCTTAAGTTAATGTTATGTTGGCAGATATTTGCCAACATAACATAGTGCTACACTGAATAAACAATGAAATAATAACTCTCTCATACCTTTCATCTATCGGAATCATTTTGGGGAAAAAAAGAGGCCATTGGGGCTTGAAGGAATGGTTAGATCTGAAAAGGTTTATTTGGGGGAGACTATCTGGAGGCAGCTTTGTAAAGAAACAGAAGATGACCCCCTCATGGAACCAACCAATAGTCCATCTAGTTTACAATTCTGTTCCCACAGTGACCACAAGATGGCCATGGAAGACCAGAAGGAGGACATGAGAGTGCTGTGGCATCTTTGTACTCCTGATCTTAAACACCGGGTAATAAGAGGCATGTTGGTCTCGATTCCATAGAATAGATAACTGTTCTCACTATTTATACAAATGACTGATGCCAGGTGCATGTCACTGGGGGATATCATTTGGAATTGAAGACCTTTTATTGAAAAGGATCGTTCCCAGTACAGCTGTTCACTACTGTTCAGGATACAAGGATGCTTATGGGCTTTGGAAGTTTATCTTAGGATATGATCGGAATGTATGAGAAGGCATTACTGAGTGAGGTCCCAAATTAAAAATGCTTAATACCAGCTTTTTGAAATGAGTTCAGGACAATCTGGGAGCTAGCGAAGATCAGCTAAATTGTTATGAAATGAATGTAACTTCCAGTATTTCCCCTGCGATAGTTTATACTGATTGATCTTTCCAGGCCATGTTCAAGAATCCAAATGTTTAGCACATTGCATATGTGCTAAACATACATACTGTATGTACATCTCATATAAGCGTATTTGGGAACTTACCTTTTTAGTGCTTTGTGCTAGGAGAGATATTTTTCAAATGCCCAAAATGATTCTGGAAATATTGCTCAGAGGTTTTTGTTGTTTTCTTAAAACTGGGTACAGCAGTTTAGTACAATTTCTCAATTTGGTTTGACTGAAAACTTTCAGATGTAGCTCAGGCACTTAAGAATGTTTTCTGTATTCAAGAATTAGGGCATGGACTGATTGCCCACTGCTCGTGTAAAGATGTATACGATTCTTATATTCTCCAAGTTTCTTCCTCCTGCCTTTTGCAATTAAGGGATGCTTGGTATGGCAATCAAGCACCCTTGAAGCCAAGCAATTGTATTTTACATAATTGTTAGGAATGATAGTCACCTAACAGTTGGGTTGGAAATATATAAACCAGGATGGTAATTTAATACTATATCTTTAAGAGAATGCTGTGTGATTGGCTGAGGTTCCTCCATCGGCCATAAGATGGAGCCAGAAACCTGGTTTCTTTCTTCTTGCATTTCCTGTTTTGCCGGATTGCCTGATCGTCATTCTACTTGGATTGCTGTGAGTCTTGCAACTGTTAGCAAACTCCGTTTAGTGAACTCTGTTTATGATGCTTGACTTCATTTTTGGATTATCCCTGGACTGATACTTACTGTTTTAATCGTATATGATTTGGACTGTTTGTTGGACTTTGTTTACCCATTTACTGGAAGTAAAACCTACATTTTACTTTTCAGTGTATCTGTATGCTGGTCGTGTGTTATTCAACATCACTCTCACTACGTTTCCTTGAGTGCACTCATTCTCCTAACGAGGAATACATCAACAATAATGATTATTTTTTGCCCCTGGGAACTGCTGATTTCCACCTCACTTGCCTCAAGTGAATTTGATCCTTTAGGACAGGGCTGTCAAACTCCTGACCCACAGACCAGATGCGTCACGCGCTGGCCATGCCCATGCCCGGTTTAGCAAAGGGGAAAAGGTCCCGATACATCCTGTGATGCTGCTGTGACAACATGAGTTTGACACCCCTGCTTTAGGACAATTTCAATCCCTTGAACATCCAGAATAGTTTCTCTCACTTGTATGGATTAAACTGTAGTTTGTTGGCCCTGATCCAAGCTATTACTATTCCAAAGTCAGATATTTCCATTAAATTGCTTCAAGTGTTTATATGAATACTTGGAGAACTCAAAGGGAGGATAACTGTCTAAATTATGAGTATGATGATTTTGTAATCAAAGTCCATTTTAAAAAATACTTCTGCAAATTCTAGGTGATTCCCTGCTTGGCCAAATTCCCCATTCATCTTTGAATGCTCTGTATTTCACAAAGACCAAGACTTAAGAATACACCTGCAATATGAGCTAGAAAATTTCCACGAGCTTTTTGGAATCCATTAACCTCCAGGGAAGAGTTATTCTAATGGTCCCACCCTTCCCATCATTTAGTTGAACTGGATGCCTGCTGGTTCCAATATTATGACAGTATGAATAAAAGAGAGAGAGAGAGAAGTATATACGCTAGGAAGACCTGCCTTCAGGAATGAAACCAGTTGTTTCAGGAATAGGAAAGCACAGATAGCACAGCAGCAGAGAAATTCTCCCATGGAAGGACACGATTTTAAAAACTATTTTAGTCCAGACTGAATACATTACTGGGAGTGGCCAACCTGTTTCAGTGCTGTCCAGATTTTATAAACCTGTGTAGAGTTAAGCTGATATGAGCATAGGATAGGAGTAGCTTCAGTAAGGTATGCAGGGGTAAATTTTAAACCATTTTCTCAAATTCACCACGCCTGGGGTTTTTTTAGACCCTCAGTTTCAAAGGAGATTTTTACATGTGGAGAGGACAGGGTGATGCTGAAATCAGAACATTCTAAGTATGAGTGGACAAGGGTAGCGACGAGAAACATGAAGCAAGGAGATAGTCCTTGATATGTATCCAGAAAGTCCTTTCTGGGAAGAATGTCCTCAGCAAGTTGCCTTTCACATGAGAGCTTCCCTTCACTGGATCAAACAATGATCTGGTTGACTAGTGGAAAACAGCTTCAGCTCCCAACATTCCCAACCATAATGATGAAGAAGAGAAATGTTAGGAGTCATTCAAGTTAGCTGGGTTCACGAGCTGTGTTCAGTCCTAATGTGGCCTGGAGGCCATAACGTAGGCTCTGCATGTATATAGCAATAGCAATAGCACTTAGACTTATATACTGCTTCACAGTGCTTCACGGTCCTCTCTAAGCGGTTTACAGAGTCAGCCTATGGCCCCCAACAATCTGGGTCCTCATTTTACCAACCTCGGAAGGATGGAAGGCTGAGTCAACCTTGAGTCTGATGAGACTCGAACTGCCAAATTGCAGGCAGTCGGCAGTCAGCGGAAGTAGCCTGCAGTACTGTATTCTAACCACTGCACCACTGCGGCTCATACACCCAATGCAGAATCTTCTCACTGTGTACAATTGAACATTCTGATTCTGAAGGTGGAATGTTTGGCTATCTGCATCCAAGGCACAATGTGATAGACCATTTAGCTTCAGGAAGATTGATGTCTATGTGCTAGAGAATGTGAGTATAGGATCTAAGAATATATTCCAGCATGGATTTTGGACTGAGCCTTGGGAAAATCTACCCTCCAGGGTGCTAACAGCTCATTAATGTGTGTGTGTGTGTGTGTGTGTGTGTGTGTGTGTGTGTGTGTGTGTGTAGGGTTGATTACACACTTCATCTGTCTTGAAGTGTACGTGAAATGCAGTGATTTAAACTCAAAAACCACACCATCTTCTTGCCAAGCAAATGAATACATTCCAGCATTTATTTTTAAAGACATGATAGATGAAACCACAATGTTGTCCAAACCACAGGTTCTGAGAGGAAAGCTTTACGCTCGGGCCTAAAGCTTTCTATCAGTTTGATCTCTGCATCTATCCTAATTATTTTTATTGTGCAGTTTGTTCTTCAGATTTCTTAGGCTCAGCCAAAACAATGTGCTAGGATTGTAAAAAGAGGAGTTAATAAGCATATAGCAACCGCTAACGTTTCTCCTGAGGATGAGTAAATAGCAAGAAGAACTTTTTTTCTGAAAATAAGCACTGCCTCCTTGAGAACCAGATTCTGCAATGGGCCTCTCATTGTTTCCTTATGTCCATTCACCATTCTTGCCTTTTACCACCCAATGGCTTCCCAGTCTTACATTCTGTTTGAAGTCACCCTTTTGCATTATCTTCCTGGACCATCATTCTCTGGAACATTTAGAAACCAAATGTCATCTTTGATTCTTCTAACAGAGACAAGGTTTTCTAAAAATGCTTTGGCACAATTTTTTTTTAAAAAAATGTTCTGCCAGAGATTTCAGCAGCCTTTCAAAGCCAAAGGGAGAGAGGCATAAATTACGTGAAATTTATGTAATTTCTCTTGAAAGAATGTCTTTGAAAGCCAGGAATGACCAGCTTTTAATAACTGAAAAATATATTAGGTAATTGTTATTGCAAATGGTTTTATACATAGACACACACACACACACACACACACACACACGCATACAGAGAAGGAGTTGCATAATGTGGAACCTACTTCAAAATGGCACATGTAGGATTTGGGAGCATACATTGCTGAATGCACAATTAATACAATCTCAATAAAGTTATCGTGGCTTATGACAATGACCTACAAACCAGTACAGATAGTCCTCAACTTATGACCACAAATTAGCTGAATTTTTTTGTTACTAAGCGAGACATTTGGTCACTGAATTTTGCCCCATTTTATGACATTTCTTGCCCCGGGCTGTTAAGTGAATCACTTCAGTTGTTAAGTTAGTAACCCAGTTGTAAAGTGAATTTGGTTTCCCAATTCACTTTGCTTGTCAGAAGATCACCAAAGGTGATCGCGTGACCCCGGGACACTACAATCATCATAAATATGAGTCATTTGCCAAGGGTCCAAATTTTGATCACGTGACCATGGGGGATGCTGTAACGGTCATAAGTGTGAAAATGGTCATAAGTCACTTTTTTCAGTGGTCTTGTCACTTCAAACAGTCACTAAACGAACTGTTGTACATTGAGGACTACCTGTATGTTCCCAGTTTATATGTTTCTACAACTGAAAGTTCAATCTTATTTATAAAACTCTTCATCTTCATAACTTCACTCATGCTTCCAGATTTAGAACATGTACAAAGATGTCCCAAAGCGGTGGTGGGATTCAAATTTTTTTACTACCGGTTCCGTGGGCATGGCTTGGTGGACGTGGTGTGTCTTGGTGGGCATGGCAGGGGAAGAATACTGCAAAATCCCCATTCCTTCCCCATTCCTGGGGGAAGGTTACTGTAAAATCCCCATTCTCTCCCCATTCCACTAACCTGCTTTCCAGCTCTGTTCTCCTGTGCAGGGCAACCAAAGAAGACCCAGCCGATCAGCTGGGACTCGGGAGGCAGAGAATAGATGGGGTGGGGCCAGTCAGAGGTGGTATTTGCTCAAAATTTCCACTACAGTTTCTCCAGAACTGGTCAGAACTTGCTGAATACCATCTCTGTTCCAAAGGTGTTTTTTTTTTCAAGAGGCAACTGGACTTTTTTTTTTTTTCCAGAGAAGAAGCTTCTTGGATGAGAAGTGAAACGTCTTCAAAGAAAAACCAGAAAGTCAAGCTGCCTCTGCGATAACCATGACCTGGATGCTTGAGAAGCTCCATAGACATGCTCATAGGTGGAAAAGGAGAACCCAGGAACTGGTTTCTATCTCTCTCTCTATAGGATCCTCGCAAATAGTTTTAAAACAACAGAACAAACACAATTAGAACTGTAGGTGTATCCCATTATATTTCATTCCCATCTGCAAAAACACCAACGATACATATTCCTTGAATTATGCTGTTTAGAAGTAAGCATATGGAAACAATAAACAGCGAGATCATTAGCAGACACATTTCCATAATGCATGCATGCTTCTCCCTAATTTTCCATGTGGAATGGAGCTCGAATTCATGTCGTTTTCCCGGGATCCAGCTTTTGCCTAATTTTCCATTGTCATACTTGTTGAGAACCATAAAATTTTAAGCAACACCTCACAACTATATGTATGGAAGAACTAAAAATAGCATAGATTTCTGAGTGTCAACATTTCAATGAAACCAACAGGACTGCTCCCAATGACATTACAGGCAGCCATAGGAACTATGCTGTCCACATAGTTCAGAACGACTGTCAGCTGCTTCAAATTGCTTATGTAAATAAGATTTTGATAAACTTATTTACACATCTGGAACAACCATAGTGCTCAGAGCACTACCAGATGAAAGATTGAGTCCAGTGACTCCTGTTATTTTTAAAGAACTGAGCAGATTTATTAATCAAATTAGTTGAGTTGCCCATTTCACCAAAAGAGATTCTGGGCAGCGCACCATAACCAGATAAAAACCACAAATGTAAAAACAACAGTTATTTAAAAAAATAGAAATCTACATTCAGGCATAAATAGCATTAAAAAAAACAACTTACAAACCCCTAAGGGAAGGGAAGATAAAAATGGCCACATCGGAAGCTAAAGTTGTTTGCTCCGATGTGTTAACATTAACACAGCTAAAGAATACGTTGGCTGGAAACTGAATTCTCCAACCTTGTCTGAATCCTTTTGAATTTGAAAGATTTGAAAAGAATTGTTCAGATTGTGTAGCAGACCCTGACTGATAAACTAAGGTAAGAAGAGGAATTTGCAGTCCTGTAATGTTGCTACACTACGACTTCCAGCATTGTCCACTTTCAAATTTATATTTATTTTACAAGCAAAATTGACAGGCAGAAATAAAACAATTTGAGTGAAAATACATTTTTATATAATAATATACTGAAAAAAGAAAAAGAAGAGGAAAAAATGTAGTCCATATTATGAATTCTAACGAAAAATATTAATATATAGCAGCTTAGCCTTTTAACACGTTATTAAATCTAGGCTATATATCAACTATATCGGATAATTTTCTTAGCTGAGCCTCAGGTCTGATAGAGCCAAAGTTCTTCATAATATGTAAGAATTCCTGTTTCTGGAAATTTATTGGCAATTACATACTTCCCCCAGATTGTGTTAACCTGGAACCCAAAGTAAACCATCAGGAAACATGAACATGTGAGTCAAAGAGCACTCAAGTTTCTTTCAAAGCCAATGCAGAAGGGCTCATAGTCCATCTTTTCTTTCTTTCTTTCTTTCTTTCTTTCTTTCTTTTTTTTGCATTTTCCATGTTGACTTTGATAGCTGTCCTCAACAACATCTGGAAGACCATCACTTTAAAGCATGAGTAGCCTAAGGCTGATTTATTTTTGTTTTGTTTTGTTCTGGCATCCCGTTTTACTCAGCTTCTCAGCATCGTTTTTAATCCCACACAGTTCCAGACATCTTTCGTAAAGCACCTTTTTATTGTTCTCTCAAATACTTTGGCCATCTAATGAGAAGAAAGGACTCACTGGGGAAGAGCCTAATGCTGAGGAAGATTGAGGGTAAAAGAAGAAGGGGACGGCAGAGAATGAGGTGGCCGGATGAAGTCACTGAAGCAGTCGGCGTGAGCTTTAATGGACTCCGGAGGATGGTAGAGGACAGGAAGGCTTGGAGGAACGTTGTCCATGGGGTCACAATGGGTTGGACACAACTTCGCAACTAACAACAACAACATTGTTTTCTCACTGAATATTCCTCTAATCGTCTTTTTAAAAATCCTATTTTCAGTTCAATTTTAGTTTTGTGAGAGGGGATGGGGATTATAGCCATCATTTTTGGATGTGATTACCTTCATTGCATTGCTGTTGTCAGCTAGGACAATACTAGGGTAGATGGTGATCAACCCAAGTTTCTAATTTATCCAAATTGTGAGCTAATTTATATCTTATAATAATAAAAGCAAGGAGAGGTTTCAGAGTCTTTCTCTTTGATACAACAAACCTCCACACATGGAAAGCTATTGTGCTAAAGAGAATGCTAGAAATGTTACAACTGGACACTTTGGGGAGAAAACCCCTGAGGTTGGTGTGGCAGGAGTTGGAACATTCCAATGACTCTCTGTGTCAGGGTTCCAACTGATGCCCTAATTAAATCATGAGCCTCAAGCCAAGCCAGGGATGCTTTGCGAGTTGACACTCTGCCTAACTGACTTGCAAGCGAAATCTCTCAAGCTTACAAAAATTTGTCCAGTTGCCATGATTCAACCTTCAGACACCTATGTCTGGATGACTGAGATTTTTCATCGACAGAATACTAGAAACTCTTTCCAATGGCAAAGTTGCAGGTCATACAATAGAAGTAGCTGCCATCATTAAGAACGTGTGAAACCAATGGGAATCAAGGAATACAAATCCTGGAAGTGAATTTTGAGTTTAATTTTGTTTTTTTAAATTGATATTGATAAGTTACCCTTTTGGTAAGAAAAAAATCAGTAAATTTCTTGTTCCAGGTGAAGTTCCCCTGAGAGATCATCACATAGGAGTTTCACAGACTCCCCAAACTGTTCAGGCAGTGGGTTCCTGGATTCTGAGGAATATCAGGAGGGTTGTATGTTGCCCACAATAATAATAATCCCTTTCTTAGTCAACACAGCAAAGAGAAATGCCAGCTCACACAGGATGCCCATTGGTTGGTGGGAAAACCAGTTCTCAAAGTCCTGCCTAAATAATTTATTTCCTGAAATTGCCATTCTGACCTTTCCTTGACCACATGGATGAAACTTTCTGTACTCGGGGCAGTCTCCTATTAAATTATCACCTCTATGGATTTAACCACCTGGATGCCTCAGCCTTCCCCTCCTTAACATCCTCTGGATGTGTTGTGATCAATACCATCCTAGAATGCTGAGCTCTGGGAGTTATCCCAAAACATCTGGATAGCTCAAGATTGGGAAAACCTGGTATGCAGACAGCTCATTCCATGAGATCCTTGTAATAAAACAGCATTCACTCGGTTCACGGACTCCAGCCGTGTGCCGTTTAGAAAGATGTCCTCCAGTTTTCCTTTCTGCTCCACAACCCAGCCAGCTGTCTTCCCTTATCTCCAAGAGTGTCTTTCTGTGATCAATCTAGTCTTGTCCTCAGTGCTTTGCATTTTGTTTTTCTTGTGGCTTTTAAATATAATAAATGCTCATTGAAGTTTATTTTTAGGCCACCGGTTTATTTTCATGTGGCAAATTGAATGCAGCCATATATATAAAACCTCTTCTTTTTCTGTGATGAAGGGCCAGCCGTCCTCCCCTCAACCATTATCTCTCCTTCCCGCCATCCTTAAAGGTTGTTTCATGAAAAGGCTATAAAAAATGTCAGCAAAGAGCAAACTGTTATTGCTGTGGCTGCAGGCGGCATCAAGGTTTTAATTAACCAATCAGTTGTGAAAGATTCAGCTTTTAGCTAGTGCAGTTTTGTAGCCCTTCCAGTCTCTTCTCTTGCTGTTGTGTTTATTAAAACCTGTGAAGTATATAACTCTTTTCACATTGTATGGAAGAGGGAGGGAGGGAGGGAGGAAGGAAGGAAGGAAGGAAGGAAGGAAGGAAGGAAGGAAGGAAGGAAGGAAGGAAGGAAGGAAGGAAGGAAGATAGATTATATTTACAGAAATCTCCATTTTGGTGTTATAATATCCTTACAAATGGATGACCTTAGAAACGGAGGTTGAGTTAAATGGCACACTTATTTATAACCTCTTGTTTTGTGCTCTGCTGAATGGGAGAAAAGGAAAAGTAACTCAGTTTCAACAGAAACGGAAAAGTATTTGGAAAACTGCTGACCCCAAATTAAAATCTTATAGAGTCATTAGATGGCAGCAAAGAGTGAACGTTAATTGTATCTCCTTGTTGTCACCTATTAGTCATCCAAATGTTTACAAATCAGATTTAGTAGCTCTGATTTACACTGATATCATAGAAAGACTGGTGAATAGATGAATCTTTTAATTTAATTAAACAAAAGATTTTTTAATATAAAATTATTGAAAACTTAAAAATAAGTAAAAATTAAAACACTAGAGTAAGAAGGGAAAAAAGAAAAAGGAAGAAATAAAGACAAAAGCTAAAGTGCAAAGAGGAAAAAAAGAAAAGAAAAATTATAGAAAAATAGAAAAAAGAAAAAAATATAAAGAAGTAGCTTCCAATCTTTTTTAGAGCAATTACGAGTTTAATTGTCTTTTTTTTTTTTAAGTTTCACAATGATTCTCTTCTTTCTATAATTTATTCTATCCTATCTATCCATCAAATCCATCGATCATAAGTTCATTTTTACTGTTTTATGGAAATAGTCCCTTATGGGTTTCCAATCAGCAATAAATGTAGATACTATATTTTCTGTAATTAAATTAGTCAGTTTGTCTATCTCAACAAGTTCATTCATCTTCACCAACCATCCCTCCACTGTGTGTATGTATATAAAACATTTTAGGTATTGCCAAACCTTTCCATCTTTATGCGTACAATAATTTTGCCATGATTACCATATATAAATACATTCTTCATGTCTTTTTTCCAATTGTTTATCCATCAGTCCCAAGAGGAAAAACACTGGTTTCAGCTGTATATTAAACTTGTATCACATTTATTGTTCATTCGCATTAAAAAGTTACACTAATATAACAGATGTGTCACAGATCTTGTTAAAAAAAACTAAGAATGATTGCAAATTCTTTATGGAGTGGGAAATCGGGACAGCTTCTCTCAATGTGTGAAATGTTCCTTATCATTTGAAATAAATGTACGTTTTAACATTTCCCATAAATTGTCCTTTCATTGAAATAAAATTGTAGATTATATTTCAGACTCTAGTCTAGAGCAGTTCAAACTTGAAGTTCAAACATCTTCAAGCTGCCAAAGTTGGGAACACTGATACAGACCAACAAAATACTTTTCTTAAAACACGCGATGTCCCACCTAGGTCACGGCTCACGATCCCTCGCCCTCCACACCCAGTTAACTGACTCCCAGTTTTTCTCTCAGATTATCACTCCTTTGCCTTCTTTGTTCAGCTCCACATTGTTTCCATATACCTTTCCAATTCTGTCTGCAAGGCTACTAATCAAAAAAGGATGAAGCAAGGAACACTGACTATTTGATGACTTGCCCAGCATATTAAAAAATACGAGTTTGACATCTTGCAGCATGTTGAACAATCCTTTTGCAAATTACAGCATGGCTAAATACAATTAAGCTCATTCCGTCTTACACAATAACTGTTTAACATATGTGGCGGAGTTTAGTGCTCAGATCATGATGTTGGACAGTTCTTCCTTTTAAACAGCTGTGACTCTGTAGTCATATTTAATGTGCTGAGGTCTCATTAGATTTCCTAAGATAAACAGGGATAAAACAGATTTTTATTTTATTAGTACGACAGAGAAACAACCTCCCCTATCCTCAAACAAAGCCACTTCAGGATATTGTCAAGGAAAGGGGTGTCTGAGGAATGGCGCTCCTTTTTTCTCATTAGCTAAGTAGAAATCACAGGATATGTTCAGAATACTAGTTTTTAATTCTGCTGAGTCATTGATTAGATTACTATGATGTGTCCTACAATACATGGGTTACCCTTGAAAAGCACTTGGAAATTCCAGCCAGTCCAGATGCAGGAATAAAATTCAGCAATGTACTTCGTAGATCATATGTAGACCTGTGATGTTTCCACATCACAGATACTGTGAAGATGGGTGGATTTGGGGCCATATATTGTTAGTGGGTTGACCTTGCGTCTCTGTGAGGCCATATTATGGGCCCTGGGCAGCTCAATTCATCTTCTTCTAACTTTAAACTGCGATAATTGCAACATTGCATTTCCATTGTGGCTTAGGGGAAGACCAGGTTCCTTTAGGTAGAAACTCCTGCTAATCTACACCTCCTAAATTCTTACATCTACCATTTCCACACCGCTGATATAAAACCCTTGTATCCTTTATCCTTAAGGGCAGGTTTGCAGCTAGTAGTATTTTTTTTTAAACACCTTTTGTTTTATGAAAATAAATACGGCATAGGCAAGAGCCAGGCAGAAAGGAAGATGTTACATATCTTTGCTGGCCACTGGAAAGAATTCTAGTTGGCTCAGCCTCAGTTTGCTTATATTGAGGTTGGCTTGCTAAAGTGAGGACATTGTTTGGATGCATGAAAGTACCCTTCAACTCTCAGAATATTAAGCCAGGATTTCCTGCCTTCTGCACAGAGGTGGATTTGAAGTTGTACAGAGGCAGATAGATAACTCAACAAGATGTCCATAACAAATTACATTTATTGGTTCATCAGGTATCCTCACAACTCATGTTTGTGACGAAGTTCTTCTTTAATGACCAATCCTTTGTATATCTGCCTTGTAATAAAAGATGGTTATCTCCTAACCCATCTCGTAGCAATAGAAAGCAGCTCCCATGAGTTAGGGAGTTCAGGCAAAAGTGAGGAAAACTTCCCCCAACCCTTCAAGGGTCAATTTAGTGACCAATCAGGATTACAGATGTGGTCACGTGATATGGACTACTTTTCCCAGGATACCTTTAACTACATTTACCATGATGCATTCCTTTAAGGGGATAGCTCATAATTCCTAACTATCCAATTCCCATAGACTGGCTGGGACAGCACACAGGACAATAGCAGCTGAGTAATTCTGTGGATTGAAGACTATGCATCTGGAGATTGCCCTGGCTAAGGAAGGTTGCATTACATCAACTACTCTGGCTTCTGTTTCAAGGCACAATTCAAGGTGTTGGCTTTCACCTAAAAGTCATTATGGATTGGGACCAGAATATGTAAAAAAAACCACTTCTTCCTATAGAATCTGTTTATCATTGAGCAATACAACTGAGCCTGGAAGAAAATAATAATCTGCTCATAGTCTGTTACAAAACCAAAGGAGGCATTTTTTAAAAAAAATGCATAACCTGAACATAGAGAGCAAATGTCAGTTAAATTGAAAAGTAGAAAGCTATTTAGATACTATACTCCCTGAATGCCATTATCCTACTATTTCCCAATGAAATAGTCATTATTTGTCTACCATTTGTGGCCTAATTATATAATGTGTTTAAAGTATTGGATATCTTACTCAAGAGAGAAGTTCAGAAATGAGAAGGGATAGGATAGGATGGGATGGGATGGGGTGAAGTGGGGTAGGGTGGGGTGGAGTAGGAGAGGACAAGCAGGAAAGGAAGGCAACTCAAAGCTGCCAACAGAGTTATGTTGGGACATGAAACTTAAAAAGCAAGAATGCAGGAAACCTCAACATAGTGAAAAATGAAATGAAATTACCATAAGTTGACATATAATGCATGAGCAAATTGAAATGGATTGGGATTGGACCCTTTCAGTCAGAATACAACATATTTTAATGCTTAGGTCATGAAAAGCAAAGTAGAAAACTGTTTTTTTGTTGTTGTTGTTAGGAAGCATACAGCAAGCTGTACTGCTTGTGACTGGAAACTAGAACGCCAATGTTGGAAATATTAAGGAGGAAAATGAAATTGGATTGGATAGCTTAGGAAATGAAATTAAGAGGAGTATGACTTATCAACTTCTGCTACTCAAACTATGTTTTCATAGCTAATACAGTCTCCAAACAACCAAAGGAACTTCTGTATACAAGGACATCACCAGATGGACTACATAGAAATCACATTGATCATATTATTGTCAAAGGGAGCAAATTATAACATCAAAGACATGGCCAGATGCTGAGGGTGGAACAGATCATGAATTGCTCATGTGCAAGTTCCAAATTGTGCTAAAGAAGAGGAACACTAACCAGATTCCACAATATGATCTTGAGCATATACCAACCATTTTCAAGGACAACATCGGGAATTGCCTTGAAGTCCTCAACCTTATTGATAGAGAACTAGAGGAACTTAAAGAAATGGTTAAAGAAGAATGTGAAAACAGCCAGCTAAAAATGAAGAAAGAGAAGAAAGCAAACTGGATGTCAGAACGTATCATGGAAATGTCCAAGAAAAGAAGCAAAGACAAAGACAAGCAAGACAAAAATCTCAGAAAGGAATTTAATAAAGAGTTTCAGGGAATTGTTAAAGAGACAAGAAGCGGTATTCTAACAACATATGTAAAGACACTGAAGATGGAAACTGACATAGAAAAAATAGAAAAGGTCTCAAAAAGATGTCTAAACTCAGAAGGAGAAACTCAAATCAGCTATGCTAAAGGATGCCAATGGACAGACAGTAACCGAGTCAAAGGCCAAAGAAGGATGGAAGGAGTAAATTGAAATACTGTGCAGCAGAGATGTCAACATCCAAGGATATCCTAATTGCCTGCTTAGAGGTATTACAAGTTCAAGTTAGGTCTGCGCTCTGAAAAGAGTATTACTTATCTTCGTTGCTTTGAGTTATGTATATAAAAACAAATGAAGAAAAAAAATTGTATAAAAATTATTTTTTCCTACCTCACACAGATGATTCCAGCTACTCCTTGCTATACATGTATGTCAGTCGATGTGACCTGTCGGCAGTATTTGCAGATCCGGTGGAAAAGAGTGAGCTTGCATTACACTTTCCAGCTGCAGTAACTGATTTGAACAGTCGAATAAATGGAAGGAAAGTTTTGTATTACCCATACCTTAACCTGTGTGTCTCCCTGCACTGGAGGGTTAAAGGGCATTGATGAACAAAGCAGAAGACTGTTGTGCTTCCCAAAATTTGGCTAGGATTCTTATATAAAATTACTTTAGAAGGTTTATGGGAGGAAAAGTTTCTTCCTTCCCCCATGTTCCTCATACATCTCTCAGGAGGGCCTCTCAACCTTTCCGAGACGCCTTTTGAAGTTTGTGGTAGGAAGGAGGGGTGGGAAATTTTCCATCCCCTAAGCTCTTAATTTAATTTCTCATAGGGTCCAAGCTAGGGATGACTGGTATATCCATTCTGGTTTCCTTCTGGTTTCCATTTTTATAAATGGGTGAGATTCAATTTATCCAACTTTCACATAAAAATACCACCGCACTTCATACTGAATTCCGTATGTATACCTCTAACATAGGCATTTGCTTAGAAATTTGCCTGCCATCCCGCTCCCCCCCCCCCTTGTTTTGCAGTTTTTCTTAATACAATGCATGAAATGTTTTTGAATGGTCTTCTGTCTAGTGAGCATCTTTTTCAAAACATCAAGGAACTGCCTTGCAAAGGTGAAAGTCCAGATTTTGAATAATTGTTTCAGCATGTATCTTGGTTGCAAATGTGAACTTTGATGCATTAGCTTTCTTCTCCATCCTTAAATCCAAACCAAGTAATCCACTCTCTGCCTTTACATAAGGATGCACTTATAGACCAAGAATCTGCTTATATCTCGATGGTACACAGGCTCCCTATACCTAGCATTCACTAACTGGTAGCAATATATCAGGTGTAAGAGTATGTGGGAGACCAGGTAACAGAATAACAAAGATGAAAAAATGCTGCCAAAGGAACAGTTAGATCAGAGACAACATAACCCATGGCTGGCAAGAGACTCTCTAGTTCAGGGGTGTCAAACTTGCGGCTCATGGGCCAGACACGTCAGGTGCTGGTCCCACCCCTGCCCAGTTTAGCAAAGGGGGTGGGGGGGAAAGTCCCAATACATCACGTGATGCTGCCATGATGACGTGAGTTTGATACCCCTGCTCTAGATTCTCAGGCTGTAAAGGAGAACTGAACTTTCAGGCTCACAAGATTTTTTTTAATCATCATCTTCTTCTTCTTTTAACAATCTCATAATCCCTTGCAGGGAACTTAATAGGGCTAGCAGAGTGTTTACTGGCCAAAGCAATAAACCTGTTGCCAAAGCAGAGTTTTATTGCCAAAGCAGAGTTTTGTTCAGCTATATATTCTCATTGTGCCCAGAGAGAAAAATATCTGCCTCTACCTAGGATTGAACTCACAACCTCCTGAGTATGAGGCAAGAGCTCCATCTTTAGGCCACCACACTATTCCTCAGAAGATTCTGCTAATGTAGCATACAATAAAGTTGACTTCGCTTATCTGGTTCTAATTCCTGTGTAGTCTTCTTGGTAATGCTGAAATCAAGATTGCCCCTTTTCAACACTGCTTGCATCTTTCTTGATATGATGTCTTTTCTATGTACTATTTTTTGGTTTGGGCATCTTCGAGAATAATACAAGAGAAGGAACTAGAAACTGCAAATAGGAGCCATCACTCCCTATCCCATTCTTCTAATGGAAGGCTTTGTTAATTTGTTCCTTTACATTTGCAAGGAGGCATGTCTGGATCCAACTTGTTTTCAAATTGTTCCTCTTAGGAAGTTTATCAAATGCTACCATGACTACCAAAAGGATTCTCCTGCAAGTCAGATGATGCGTATTTGGGGTGCCTGGTAAAAATCTTCCACACTTTATACATGTAGATTTCCTCAGATTCAAAGTAATATATATGAAGCTGATCTGCCACGACATATGTGCCAAAAACAACAAACTGCATTAAATCAAACCCAAGAAAAAGTAATAAGAGTAGAAAGGGATATTTTCAAAAAATCAAATGTTATATTTCTTCTGTAATACAGTATTGCTGAAAAGCCGGAATGTTACCATGTAAAATGCAAGCAGTTTTGATGGCTTTTCTATTTTTTCTATACAGTTGATCCGAATTTCATTATTTTGCTAACTTTAGGTCATGAGCAGATGTGGGGAGGAAGGATTCCTTTTAATATCCTTATACTAGCTATATGAAGTATACTTATAATCACAAAAATTGATGAGAACCCCCTGAATATCTTTCATCCACAACACGAAGTTTTATTAGTTTCTTCTTCAGTACTTTTCCCCATTTATGTTTCAGACATAAAAATATGCAAAAATATTTCGCTCAGAGAATCAAAGTGTCAAGAGAGACTAGTGAAGTCTGCTAGGAGCATTTTGTTGTTTCTAGAGCATGCAATGTTTTATTTTAATTCATGTTGGGTAGAAGTACCGGAAGATTTTTTTTTCTAGCACATACAGCTGTGTTAATCAAACATTCATCGCCACCTAACACCTAACATGTTATACTGTCGGATGCTTTGAAGGCTTCTCTTTACTGCTATTTTATTATGTATTTGTTCAGTTCCAGTTCATGCTCCATGTTTTTTTACCACATATGTTTGATTCTTTCCTTGCCCAGATTGCTTTTTAAACTTATTTTCCATACATTCACAAGGCAAGATTAACATAGGAGGTACCATCTGTGCCTAGATGGCGTTTGCTGTCACAACGGTTGATATGTAATAGGAATTTTGTATTTTGCTTGGATACTGCTGGTGCTTTCTTTGGAAGAGGTATTTCAAGCTGATCTACAAAAATAAGAGTAAAACCCATAGGTCATAGCAATTAATGCATTATTTACATCAACTAAACTGCCAGCACGTAGATCCTATGGCTTTAAGAACCTTGGCCAGAATAACCCATCTCCTGTAGATTGGATGCTTTGAGATACTACCACAAACTTCTGAAACTCTTCTGTATGCCACTGGGCCTGCAGCTGTTTGCCAAGGAAAATACCTCAAGTCAATATGTTAGGACATTGATGTTTCTTTTGCCTTCGCTGGTAGCCGAGCACTGAAAAGTGTTCACACTAAATTCTGCTGGCTCTGAACTCATGCAGAACCCCCACTGGGATGATGTAACAGGATCTACTGCTTAAGAAGGTAAGGGTGGTCTTGGTTTTTTGCCCTCCAATGCCACATTGTACACTGATGTGGACTAGTTTGAGAGAGAGAGAAAAGGTGATGAATGGGTAGCAGAGCATTTGTTTTGCAGGCCAAAGATCCCAAGTTCAGTTCCTGGCATCTCCATGGATGATGGTAAAAATTCATCTTTGAAACCCCAGCGTATAATTATCTTGCCAACAAATACTTTATCGTCTGACAAATAGCTAGACCACAACAAGCAATGGATGGTTGCATCCACAATCTGGCTAACTCTGTCCCTAAATTCCTTCTCTAAAAAAGTAAAGGTAAATGTGCACCTGTCCAAAATCATTTGGATGAGCTGAGAGGCTCTCAAGGGAGATGGTGTGGAAGGAAGCAATGGGATGGGAAAAAAGGCAGGGTCAGTTGAGTTCAACTCCCATCTGAGGCCTTTTCTTGAACAATAACAGCTACATGCCATATATAAGGTGATGGGTTATCTGACAGAATTACACAGCAGCTGTCCAGATAAAGAGAGAGAGAGAGAGAGGGAGGGAGATTGATTGATTTATCATTCAAACATACAGCAGCCTTTGTCATCATCCAGAAAGAATAAACACAAGATAGTCAGGAACACTGGAATATCATGAAGTAAATTAAACAGTATATAGAACACACAGAAGAAAAAGGAGGGAAAAGGGGGAAATCCTCCTTTATATTTACAGCAACCAGTCATAGTGTAGATTGCATCATGCATGTGTCAGCAAACGTCTACAATTGTGTGTTCTAGCCTATTGTACGCTTTACTGTTCCAGCTACTAAATCTAAATCTCCTAACAGAATTAAACTAAAGAGATCCCCTAAATTATAGAAGCTCAACCTCCTTGGTGCAACCTCCTTCAGAGAATAAAAATGGAGAAAAAAGCATGAGGCACTAGCTTGTGGGAAGGCACATTCTTGATCTGGTCTGTTGCAATTATTTGATTCAGGGTCATGCCTGGCAAACCAAGCCATTCCACTTCCATAGAGCGAAAACAGTTGAAAATGAATATCTCAAGGACCTGTTATCAGGAAAAGCTGGCTATCCTATCATGACTTGTTCATTTATACTTCCTTGTTACTGTGCTATAGTGCCAAAAGACCACAATTTCTCCTGAAAAAAAAAAGAGCTTTTGTACAAAGGGCCATCTTTTGTGGCATTGATCAGCTGAAGAGACCAAAACAAGTCTCTTTGATTCAACAAACCATAACACATGGAAGGAACCTAGAACTTCAGAAAAGCTGAAATATTACTTGCAACTACCTATGAATAAGCAAAGGATGGGGTCTTACCCTAGGAATTGTGTGAGTGTTTTGGTACATGATACTTAAATTACATATACTGATTTTCTGCATTTGTAATGCCAGTAAAATACATGCCTTGGCTAGAATACAGAGACAATTAAAAATATCTCTCTTCTGCTTTTTGTCCAGCTTTAACAGGGGGTTCATACGTCTACACAAAAATAGCGCTAAAGAGCAGTTTCATATAGGTTTTAGACTCGTAAGAAAATTCCTGGTGCCTCTCGAGTTTTGATAGTTGTAACCCCCAAAACTTGGGAACAAAGATTTCAGCAGCCTTGTTTAACCTAGAGAATAATATAGGGAAAACAGAAAAAAGTGCCTAAAAAAAGAAGCGGATGAAATCCTTATGAATCACTACACAAGAAAAGGTTTAAAATCTGGAGCTGATTTTTATTACTCAGAGACTGGCACTGCACCGTCACCTAGATTTCATTCTTATGCAGGAAAAAGAAAACACTGGGTTTCTCATTTTAATTCACTAAAAATACTGTTTTATTAAAACAAGGTTTTAGGCTTCAACCTTGAGTTAAGGTTGATTTGTATAAAGAAAATTTGATTGTAGAAACTCTTTAAGTTTATTCTTCATATCGCTTATTAATCTCAGCAGTTTTCATCGTCTGAGCCAGTGGCAGATTAAGGCTCACTGGTGCCCTAAACACTGACAAATCTTAATGCCCTGTCTCCTTTGTACATACTGTATAAATGAAGCCATATTCTCAACTTTGTAGTGCCCCCTTTGGGCCAGGTGCCTTAAGCACGTGCTTAGTCTGCTTAATGGTTAATACACAATTGGTCTGAGCTGCCACCTTTTGATTGGCTAGCATGGTGGGGAAAAGGCCAGCATTTGACAAGACTAGACTCTCAACTGGGTGAAATGTTTGTGAGTCAAGGGGTTTCTTCAAAGGACTAAGAACAACAAAAGCTTTGGAACAACAAAAACCTTTGGCTGAACTTTATGAGCCAAAACTACTTAGCTTATTTGGTTAAAGCTCCTGATAGATATCCAAACTCATTGTTAAGGCTGGGCAAATCCTTTTAGAAAGGTGCGTTGAAATGTTCAGGAGTGTGCACAAAGGAAGTGCTAGCAGAATTGTTAAAAGCAACAGGATCTTTTTCCAGGCTGTGCAGCAGCTGCTCCAGAAGCTAATTGTCACCTGATGCTCCAACCAGAACCAAGGCATTTAGTAAATGGATGGGAGCACAGCGAAGTAGAGATAAGGGCAAGGAAAAATAAACAAATATGGATGGGCAGAAACAATTTAATTTGAAGTAACCCAATATAGTTAATTCTTCATGTGTTTCCCTTCAATCATGCTAAAAATGAAAATTCAGGAGCATTATTTGGAGAGGTTGTGGGAATACAAGATAAGTGTGAATCACATTTGCTCATTATCTGCATATTCCAGCTTCTACAGCCAAGCAGGTTAGCAAGTAAAAATAAATATAATGGTTCTCCTTTCCCTCCTTCCAAGGAAAAAATATTCCAGAGTAATTAGAGGCAATCATAAATAGAAACCAAATCTGGGATGCTGGAAACTGCCATATGCCTATCTAGGAAGAATACCACGGTAAAGAATAATTTTAGTTCAGGTTTAGAAGTGAGAGGAGGCAGCGTCCTGACACTCACTGGGGCTCCCAGGGCATTAAAGTGCTGTTTTATATTGAAAATGGGCTGGAGTGGGAGCTCAACACCCGGCTTTTCTCTCCAAGAGCTGGGAAAGGGCGAGATTGGCGAAATGAACTTGTTTCAACCTGAACGGGAAAGTTTTAACCGTGGTGAAAAGTCTATCGGCTTTAATGTTGGTTTTAATATTTTCATTATAAGAATAAACGGTATCTTAGTTGTTGGTTGTAAGCCACTCGATTTGCTGCAAGATGGGTGACTACATAAACGTCATGAGTGAGATGACTGACTGACAGACACAGGACACCCGAGTCTTCTAAGGTCGTGCAACTACCAGGCAGAAAAATTCGCGACCCCAGGGATAGAGTAAGGCTTGCGCATGCGTGCAACAGAAAGCGAAGGCGCGCCCAAGGGCAAAGGGCAAACCTACGCTCCGAATACCCGAAGGAACCGACCTCCACGTTACGTCTCAGCCGGGCGGAAGAGCCGCGGGAGCTCTCGCTACTGTTGTTACTTCCGCCCGGCAGTGCGTAGGAGGAACAGAAGCCGCTGAGCTGCTGCTTCTCCTTCCCCGAGGGATGCTGAGAGCAGCCGGTCGAGAGCCGCTGAACGGGGAAGGTACGTGCTTGGCCAACGGGATTGCCTCGTTTGGGGGTTTTTTCCGCCCTTCTGCGGTGCTCCTCTTCTGCAACCCCCGATATTAATCGCTCCCGTTCTCCACCTCCAGGGTGATGAGGAGGAGGAGGAGGAGGATGGCAGAGAAGCCATCCCACACTGCTTGTTTTCTGGAGTTATGGCCAACAGCCGTCAAGCGGTCAAAATTGCCCTGAGCCCCCTAGGTTAATAATGGAACTCTAGTTGAAATACCCAGGCTGATGAAGCAAAGTGAAGCGAGGCAATCCGGCGCGGAAAAGAAGAGTGAACAAAGAAACGTTCCTGCTCAGGATCGTGTTTGCACTAAATACAGTATTTCCATCTGTTACACACACACACACACACTAACTAGCTGGACTAGTGTGAACTAACTGCTGTTTTGTTTTGGCTACTGTTGTTCCCATGATAATTGGCCAACCCTAATTATGGGCTCCGAGGTTGGTGTGGGGTGGGGCACTGGTTGCCTCCCTTGGTTTTCACACGTTATCACTCTGCCCCCCCCCCAAAATACCACAGAAACGATTTTTGTTGCTGTCATCCTGTTCTCTAGCAGGAAAGAGGGAAATTCCTTATTTTGGGGCAGTTCTTTCAGCTGTTAAGAATAAACAATTTGCAGAGAGACAAAAGTGGCCTTGTGATGTTGATTTGGGGGGGGGGGAATTATCACCTGTCCCCAGGCTACAGTAAAATAAAGTGATGATTATTAAATCTTCTGTATGAATAAACTACATCAGACTTTGGATGGACGTGTGGTTGTGTCATTGCTCTGAAGAGAAGCTTTGTACCTTGTTCCCTCAGGATGGAGCTGGAAATAATTTCCTGTTTGATTTCTCCTGTGGCATGAGGGATGAGGCTCACTATTGCAAATGCAGCAAACTCTACTCAGGGTCAAATAGTGGCGTGATATTTTCTGGTTTTATTACTAAATGGTATCAATTGCTGAAGACTATAGGAGTATCAGAGTTCTAAAAGGAATGTTAACCCCTTCCTCTTTCTTGATAATCTTAAGGAACCCCTCCCATGCTATTTGCAAGGAGCAGGGGGAGCACTCCTCCAAAGTAATACCATAGTAGCTTCACAGTGCAGCAGGAAGCAAATGGAGTGGATTCCCTTCAGGCCTGATCTAATCCCATTAATTAAAGTACCTCTTTTTAATAAATAAAAAAAATTGGCACTGAAGAGTTTGAATTTGGCAAATTAAATCTGAGAATGTATTTTCATTGACAAAGTTTAAAATAAGTCTGATTTTTTTTTCCATGACACTAATTTGCTTAAGCAGCTTTTCAAGACCTTAATGTACTTGGAATGAAAGCCTTGAATTGTTATCCTGCTCATTGATCTTTTTTTTCCAGTTCACATGCAACAAACATCAGACACTTGAGGCTTCCGGTTTGGGCTTCTTCGGCGACGGACCAAAATCGCGATCGTCTGCGGTTTTGATCCATGCTCGCCACTGGAGCTCCCCGAGCTGCCTGGATTCGGGGCTGAAGCCACACCGTAGAGGTGGTGAAGAAGGGGGAGCCGTCAGCGGGGTTGAGGAGAGCCGCATCTCTCCTCCTTGGCTGGCCATTACTCCCTTTCCCAAAGGCGGTTACAGTGGTGGTCAGAAATGGCCACCTCAAAGAAGAACCCAACCGGACAAGATTGTGCAGGAGGAAGTTTAAATGAGAAAGTTTGACTGACCGGGTTGAATGGAGAACATCTATTTAAGGTACCTGGAACCTGAATTTTAAAGACTAATACTAGTCTTAAAAAAGATTTTAAACAGTGAAAGAGAAAGTGAAAGGAAACGGAATTGACTTTTTTTCTTCTAACATCGTCAGTTTTAACTGACTTGGAACATTAAGAAGAAGAGATTCGAATAAGAAATTGATACTAATCCACTTTGACATTAATAGGCTATTTCTAGCTGAAAATAAAGTGTCAAAGGGATAAAGATTCTTGGATAATTTAAAAACTTTCTTTAAAAAAAGAAAGAAAGCAGTGGAGGGAAAAAGGAAAAAAGAGGGTGGAATCTGGAAAATGGAGGAGACCACCTGGAACTTAAAAAAAAAATGATAGTGGAATTTTAACAAGGCTTGCAAAAGATACACTGTAGCTGAAACTTTTTTACAAGATAACAAAGCCCCTGGAAAGAGAAAGTGAGAAAAGAAGCAAGAAACAGTTTTGGATTATTGGATGATTCCTGGAACTTTGGATGGAGGATCCTAATGAAACAAAATAAAATCAATTGGGGGTTGTTTAAAAGTTTTTTAAATGGCATCACTCCTTAAAGAGTTAAAAGTGAGACTTAAAGAACAAAAAGAAGAAGCACAAGAGGGAAGAGATCTTTTGGCTTCGTATTTCAATTTTTAGAAATGGAGATCTCGAACTATGAAAAACAACAAGAAACGCTGGCAGAACAAGAAGGGCGGGACAACGAAGAAGCCATCTTTAATGACCAAACAATTTTAAGCGGGGTAAAAAAGGGAAAGGAGGGAAAGGGAGTTAAAAACTTAAGCACTGAAGCAACAACCAAAAAAAGAGTAATTTGAAAAGTAATCATAATATCAGGAAGAAGCAGAAGGGAGGATCACAGAAGGGAGAATCAGATAGAAAAGGAAATTAAAAGGGGAGGGAGATGAAGAAAGGGAAGAGGGAAAGGAAAAGAAGCTACAAAAGACAGAAACAAGATATAGAGGTACAGGAAAAATGTACAAGAATTAAAGGTATAAACCTATTTAAAATACACAGAGACAATGGTTAAAATTTAACGAGAGGATTCTGCAAGGGTGCATGGGGTAGCATTGATATTAGACATAGAAAAGGGTTAGAAAATGTTAGATGATTAAAGTGATAGAAGAAAATTCTGTTTTGATGTGTAGTGGAATATTTGTTTGTAAAGAGAATAAGGCTCTTAATGATTTAAAAAGAATGTTTAAAAAAACTGAAAAGAAACATGGAAGATTTTTATCAGTTGACAAGATGAACTTGAATAAGAATAATAACTTTATTGACTACTGTTAATAACTATTGTTTGCTTTTTTATTTAAAGACTGTAATAAATAAAATGTGAAATATAGATGATTAAAGTGAAAGACAACTGATATTACTAGGTAATGTTTGTTAAAAGAAATAGAAATGTAAAAGATAGTTATTAATATTAATGGCAGAGCTGTACTTGAATAATTATTCCATTTACTATTGTTATACATATATATACAGATATATAATAAATATATACTTTTTTTCTTTTAAGAATTTAGTGTGTATTTTAAGGGAATGTACCAAGCAGAATTCGACTGAAAATAGGTATGTGTTATAAAATAGAGGTTAGAAAATGAATTAACTGTAAAGATGTAACTTAAATTTTTAAATAAGATTTGAAAAAAGATACAAAGGTGTTACACTCTAGTCTAGTAATTACAGGGGAAAATTTGTTTTATGAGAAAAGATAATATGAAATTGTAAACAGGACAGACGAAAGTATAAAAACATTGATTAGAAAGATTTTAAAAATTAGAAAAAGATATCTAATTGCATTAAGAAAGGAATGAGATAATTTAAAATAAGGCTATAGGAAGTAAAGAAAGGGAAAAGCTATTGAAAACATTGCAAAAATAGTTATAAGATATGGATTAGAATGTATCAGATAAATATGTATTGAGTTTATGTCTGTATGGAGAAGTGACAACCCGGGGCCACCCTGTTCTCAAAAAAAAGATATTTTATCTGTATTTGTGTTTTGTGAAAACTTAAATAAAACTTTTGTTAAAAAAAATATCGGACTCTTGATTTGATGATCTGGATAGGCTTTATTTTGTCATATGCATTTATTTTGCATATTTTGCAAATTACCAGTTGCAATTCTGATAAGAATCAGTGCCTCTTCTGCAAGCATTTAATAACATAGGAAGCTGCTGTTAACCTTATTCCCTACATGAGAATTTTTGAAATCATCATGTAGGAGTTGACAAAACTCCTGTATCTTGTTTGGCCAGAAAATCGCTGGTAGGTTCACTTTATTAAGCCAAACAAGTAAGGAATGATTATTCATAGCTAACTTTAAGCTCTCTTTGTTTTCTCTTTAGCAGCAAGCATGAACTCAGATTCTAAAGAGCAAGATTTGATACGTGAAGAGTTCACTTACATTTCTGGAGCTTTGACACAGATTCTCAAGTGTGGCCCTTGGGAAGATCTCTGGAATGATAAAAGTGCACCCAGACTTCTATTTCTAGTTATCCCTGGTAAGTTTTGATATGTAGGTGGTGTATGTTCTCTTGATCAAATCTGTTCTAGAAAATGGAAAGGGGAAGGCTTGAGTATAATTCCAAAAAGCAAATTAATAAAGACTTATATTCTGTAAAGGCAGAGGGGATATGGGGATAAGAGATTGAGATACTAGCTGGAAAAAAAATTCCCAAGGGATATTTTCTAATTTATCCCTTTGGGGAGCTAGTGGATCTAGTATGAGGGTCATTTTTATTTCATTTTCATTTTAAATGATGCCTGTTGCCAAAAAATATCTGACACTTTATTAAGACTCTTAGACTGTTCTAGGATATGAACAGTGCAACAAAGCATGCATAAAAGAAAAATTATCCAGTTGTATTATACTGATGTACACTGCATAAATAAATTGTAGCCACATTCTACATGGTATCCTTCTCTCCCTAATTTCTGTGTGTGTTGTAGTAATACATGGCTGCAATACCTGCCAAACTAAAATGTCATTTTAGAAATTGAATCTGAAACAGTATCAGCTGGAGAAACTGTTAGTTCTAGAAAGAGTTGTACGATCTTTGAACAATCACATCTATACTTGGGAGTTTTGGGTGCTCTACCTGACATTTCAAAGTCCTCTCTACTATATGTTCATCAGCTTTATTTGGATGTGATGAGAAGACTAGCTGTTTCCTAAGTTTGCATATTCTCATGTTTTCCTTTAGCATAACAGCAAGGAGTTTTAAAGCTCTCTTTTGCATTTTGGTTTGCTGTGTTTTCACACTGCACTTAAATGAAATTTGAAGCATTTGATGTTAAAAATAATGGAAGTAGAGTTTGATGATGTTACCAAGTTTGGTAATGAAATATCTGCAAGAAAACAACCAAGTTCAGAGACCATCAGTTCAACCCTGAGCTACAAGTATTTTATCATATCACAGGATCATTTTATAGTCAATGAGTTGTGAAGAAATAAAAAATACAGGGAGGCATCTAAACACCACAGGTGTTCTTAAAGCTTTTGCAATACTAATTTGCCTTCTGCTGCAATGTTTGAACATTGCAGCAGAATCTCTCAATGTTGGGATCAGATATATAGTATTTGTTCAAAGCAGTCCTTTCTCAACAGATAATGTAGCCTATTCTACATTATGTTAGATTGTTAGGAACTGCTAAATAGGCATTTATTACAAACTAAATAA
Source organism: Pseudonaja textilis (assembly GCF_049901715.1). Taxonomy (NCBI): domain Eukaryota; kingdom Metazoa; phylum Chordata; class Lepidosauria; order Squamata; family Elapidae; genus Pseudonaja; species Pseudonaja textilis. The sequence goes on along the minus strand of NC_141990.1, from coordinate 139,502,389 downwards.
AATTAATAATGCTTAAGACAATTGTGCTTTCTGACTATAATGTAGAAACAAATGTGCCAGAAGATGGTGCTGTTTTAAACATAAGTACAATTTTTTTTACAGTTTTTTTTTTTTTGTATGGAGAACTTTTTGTATGGAGAACCTCCAATAATGTTGGAGGTTCCAAATAACTGGTTTCACTGCATTCTTCCAGATATTTAAGTTGCCATGTATATGATATACTCCTTCACAGTCAAATAACATTTGATGTGTCTGAAGCTAGTTTCTGGGTCATTGGTTGTTTCCCATGATTAGATTTTTCCCAACAAGTAATCCCAGTGACAAAAGACTGAAGACTGCCACTTCCAAAATCGATTTAGCTGTCTGCTCTTCAAACCATTGCATCTGGGCATGGAATTATTTCATTACCCCGAACAATACACAATGCCAAAACAATAATGAGAAAAGTTCAGAAGTCTCTACCTGTTCTACATTAAGTCAAACTGTTAGGACATTGGCACCAAACTAATTAAAGGATCTGTATAATGATTTTCTCAGAGTTCAGTGGAGTAGGTGGAACAAGAATGTTTCATGGAGCATTTTGTGGCAGCCTCTCTACCTCTTCCCCTACATTATATGTAACGTATGTTAGTTTGGGCTCTTTATTATTCCTAAAGATGGAAGATAAATAAATAGGTTTATATAAGAGAGAAGAACGTAAGGTGCTTTGTTCTTGTCTCTCTTTTTCTTTAACTGGGTAGTTATAAAGAACGTTGAGATTTTGGATGATGTCTATTTTGAACAGGGCAATAAATGCAAACAACAATTGGTTCCCCTGGGTTCTATTTTTAAAAGGTTTACGCGGGGCCACAAATACTTCCTCCTACTCTATCAGGTTTTTGGATGGGATTATGAAATAGTGAGAATTCCCACTGTTCACAGAGCTTTCAATGTAGCTTTGGATTTTAATCTTGTTGAACCAGACACATTAAATTCCTCTTTTAACCACCATTAAGCCCAATATAAATCACTAGCAGTAGTGCTACAAACTACTGTAAAATAAATGTCCTTACTTTGCAATAAGTTCATTTGTTCATCATGCTACCAAAGACAAAGAACAATTTTCTCACATTTTGTGGCAGAAATATTGGACAAGTGTTTGTTTTGATGAAAAGAACAGAGACTGATAATTTAATAAGTAATGTAAGGTACGGAGTTCTCTTTTTGACAGCATTTTTGTTGTCTTCATTAAAAAGTGTATTCACATTTGTGGCTCTTGTTTCTACCCCTTCAGTGAATGTTTCAGTGTCAGTAGCTATTGTAATAAGTAATCTATATCTTTTATCATTGCTCTTTTCCTGCTCCTCCCTATGCCCTATTTTGTCTGTGATCTTTTCTATTTTCTTTCTAAAGAAAAACTCAGGTAATGATACAGTTTATCAGAAGATAGAAACCTTCCCTGTCAGGAAAAAAAAAAGGTTAATCGCAGGTATTAAAATATACACTGAAGGACTGACTACAAAGCTTAACAAAAATTGATTTCTTTCCAAGCCATTGACTATAAAATGATATGGTGCTCTGATAGGAATGAGACAAATATTCAGTGGAATGAATGGGGAAGAATGAAAATCTATGAAGGAGTTACAGCATAAAATCTTTGTTTTACCTTTGGAGGCTCTTCCAAAGAATATCAGTTTAAAAGAAAGACAAGAATGTAAAACATGTTACTCAAAGAGCATTTACTTAACTCAATTCTTTTGAATAAATTCGTCTCTTTCATATTATAGAAAATGCATGCATATTATGTGAATTAAAAAAAAAATCTTTTAAAACACATTTTGATTAATGAATAGTTTTGCGGTGACAAACCCTCCAAAATAAGTAAACTGCTCTAATTTGGGAAGAACAGGAACTAAACATTCCAGGAACTTGGAAAATGTGGATAATATACTATATTTGAAGAGGTTATACTATATTGTTGGAGAGGTTATAAGTTTCTATAGTAAAGCAATGCAATGGAGGAATTAAGTGCTATTTCCCCTCCCCTCCCAAAATCTCATTCATGTGGGGTAAATCTTTGGTAAGGTGAAAGTTGCCTGTTGAGTTGCAAAATTATTTTTAGACAAAGAATGAGAAATGCCACCCAGTTGAAGGTCTGTTTTCATTCCAAGTTCAAGTGTGACATATACATGGTCCGTACAGTGAAAAATATTTGATAAATATAATTTGCACAAGATAAAGATGGATCTTAATGTTTCAGTCTTTTCAATGGATTATGTTTTATTTGTGGCCTATATTTTTAGTAAACTTTTGTCTTTTTAGGTAATCCAGGATTGCCTGACTTTTACCGGACATTCATTGAGACTTTATATTATAGCCTGAATCAGCAGTATCCTGTGTGGGTCGTTAGCCATGGTGGACATTGTAAAATCCCTCATGAAATCAAAAGAAAGGAAGGTAGCTTTAACATCTTTCTTCTATTACATTATCATTGATGAATGCTTAGCCTATGTAGATCAGTTGACATCTTTTGTACTAAATTGTATGAAAATGATGCCATGGATTTTATTGATATTTTCATTGATATGCCTAAGACTAGTTTGTAACATTTATTTAGGCTCTTATATGGCTGTTCCATTCAAACTCTCTGACGCTAGGTTGTGTACAAAAGACACCCCAATTAAAAAAAGATATAAAATATCATAGCACACCTGAAAACATACTAAACTTTAAACATTAAACACTGAAAATGCCAACAACCTACCCAGGGATACTCTCTCAACCTAGTCACAAAGCTCTGTGGAAGTTCCAGATGTTAACCACCTTCCTAATTGGGGTACATCTGGGGATAGATCATTCCAAAGGGCAGCCAATAATAAGGAACTTAAAGATTAGGAAGTATCTTCCAAGACACTTAAAAAGATGAATAGTGTTCCAAAACTTCAAATCATCATGGTAGTATTGGCCTAAAAAAAGTAAAGGCTTGACCCAAAACCAGCTGTTGTGTTTGTCTTATACAAACTATTTCCTACTTGAATATGTCCACAGGCAGGTGGTTATTTTGGAGCAGAAGATCAATAAGATATTAAACTGTATAATTAAATGCCATCTCATGCTGTATGTAAAAGGCAGCTTTTTTTCTTGCCTTTTATTATGGATCTACTTAGCACAGGCAGGTGGAAGCAACTGAGCTAATTACAGTTGAGCTGTCAAAGATGGAGGCCGATTGGTATGTACTTGAAGAATGTCAGAATAACCCAAAATTGCAGGCACCCCCAAAAATTTCTCTGCTGATTTTCAGCCTGCTTTCCAATTATTTTAGAAGGGATTAGCAGTTTCTCAGGAATTTGTTTTCTGAACTAGAAGCAGTTCTAGACCTAGTCAAGTCCTATTTCCTTCACACACCTTGCCCTGAACACTTTGGAACTACTTCCAGTTTGGAGAATTAATTTCCAGAAAATTGCTTGCCCACCCCAGCCAGAATGACATGGCCTGAGAAAGAACAGAGCATTCTAGAATACTCTGGAAAATTCAATTCTGGGATTGATTGTTTTTATTATGTGTATCACAACACCTTAGTCATGATGGAATTTAAATTCATGCCCTGTAATTTACACAGTCAGGATATACACACACAAACACACATGGGTGTACCCAAAATCAGGCTCCATAGACAGTTTATTATATATATCACATTAAATGTTCAAATTAGTTGTCATTTTCTACCAAAGATTTCATTACTTATTTGATGGATGACCTTTGAACATTTCTAAGTATATGGTAAATAAGACTATTGGAAAACATATTATCAAATCATATTGTGATTATCCTGTAGAGGCTGACTTTTGGTGCATTCTGTATATGTGTGAGTGTGTGTGTTTGTCCTATTATACTAACATACCCTTTGGTAAAAGGTTAATGCTTATAATGCTTATGACATTGCAGCTCATTTTATTTTGGTGTCGATTTTTAAAAACATAATTGCACAATGCAATTAGATATTTTTGCTACTGAAGCTACAAATGCCTTATTATTAGACTTACCTTGCATCATTTTTAAAAATGTACAGAGCAATTCTGTAGGGCAACATGATTTTATGTATATTTTTGGATTGATACTTGTAGAATATTTGAAGTATATATGACTATTTAGCCAGGAAGTTGAAATTTAACACAGTAAGACTGCTTACCCATGTTTAGTGGGATTGTTTGGGACTGCATTTCTCCTTTGGTAGCCACGAGGGTGTCTCAATTTGTAATTGACTTGGTATATTCAGTAGGGCAGCCAAATTTGAATTTTAAGAATAGAATAGAATTCTTTATTGGCCAAGTATGATTGGACACACAAGGAATTTGTCTTTGGTGCATATTCTCTCAGTGTACATAAAGAAAAAATAAAATGCATTTATAGCTTGAAGGGAAGTGGGCGTCTAGGGCCACTTTCTATAAAATCAAGGTTAACAATAGTCACTTCTTTGTGTGACAATGACTTAGTGGTTTGCCTTTGTCAACCCTTTAAAGCAGGGGTCCCCAACCTCTGGGCCGTGGGCTGGTATCGGTCCATGTTAGGATATGGGCTGTGCATGCAAGTGAGTGAAGCTTCATCTGTGCAGGCACCAGATCTAGGTTGCATTTGGAAACCCGCCCTCTCCCATCTGTAGAATAATAATCTTTCACAAAACTGATCCCTAGTGACAGGTTGGGGCACCACTGCTATAAAATAAACCTAAGAAATCAATGCCATATAGGTCAGGGCTATTTTTATTGTAATGGTTATAGTAATAGAATCTTGGAAGTCTGAATGTGCTCCCCCCTCTTTCCCTTTATTTCTGTGGAAACTAGGAAAGGGGCCAATCAGTTGTTTTCTCAAATATTTCTTGGAATGGATTCAAACCCAACTTGTCTGATCATTGCCTTAGTAATGGCTCTTTGTCCTATTCTTCAGGACTATTCCTCTGCCCTCTATAGCTCTAGAGGTGCAGGATCGAATGTTCTTTTGTTACAATTTCTCTCAAAGTTTGATGTCTATACTATTGAGCCCAGACAGCTTCCTTGGTTAAGCAAGAATCTGTCAACGAGCAAAATGATGATTTCAGCAAAAAAAAAAAAGGGGGGGGGAGGGGGGGCTTACAGCTTGCATGAGAGTGCATGATTATGGCTAGGTTGGCCATAGAGAAGTCTGCAGTTTTAACTCTAGTAACTGTCCAGTTCGGTTTTCTCATGTAGTTAATAACATCACGTGTAAATGGGAATATGATAGAAACTTTGGAAGTGAATAAGGTAAAGGTTCCCCTCACACAAACATGCTAGTAGTTTCCAGTAGTTTCTAGAAGGTGGTGCTCATCTCCGTGGTCATGTGGCCGGCATGACTAAACACCGAAGGTGCATGGAACGCTGTTACCTTCCCACCAAAGTGGTCCCTATTTTTCTACTTGCATTTTTACATGCTTTCAAACTGCTAGGTTGGCAGAAGCTGGGACAAGTAACGGGAGCTCACTCCATTACACGGTGCTAGGGATTCGAACTGTGGACCTCTCTGATCAACATCTTAGCCACTGTGTCACCGCGTCCCTCAGAAGTAAATAGAAACATCTTTAGTGGATGCTTCTGGGTCTAAGTTTTATAATCACTCTGAAGTGATTATAATTTAAGATTATAAGATTATGATTATAAGATTATGATTATAAGATTATGAAGTTAAGCACATTACCACAGTTCTAACAAAAATGTCCAGTGTTGTGTTACATGGTTTTATGGATCAGTTTTATTTAATATGACGTCTTTGCCCATGTCATTCAGCACATTTTAACTACAAAAGCTAAGTATGCTTTGTTCACAGGAGACAAATCATATTAAAAGAGTGGATTAGATGACTGTTCCTTCAAAATACTTCTTAGATATTAACCAATGTTTGATTCCACTGGTTCATTGTTCTCACTGTCAAACAACTTGCCTTCAGAACCTGTGGGTGCTCCATCACAGGAGGTTTTTGAGAGGAGACTGGACAGCCGTTTGTCTGAACTGGTATAGTGGTGGCTAATCTTTTTGGGCTCCTGTGCCAAAAATTGAGAGTGTGCCAGCACGCCTGTACTTGCATGCCGGCACCCAGAATGTGCACACCCTCTCCCCACACCACCTGCGAATGTGCGCGCAATCCCCACCCCTCACCCCTTACCTGCACTGTGCTTCTCAGCTGATTTTTCAGCTGGTTTGAGGCCTTTTTCAGCCTCCTAGAGGGTTGGAAAAAGCCTCTGCAAGGCTTCTCAGGCCGAATTATCGGCCCGTTTCATCACTTCCGGTATTACAGGAGGTGACGAAATGGGCCTGTAATTTGGCCTGAGAAGCCTTGCAGAGGCTTTTTCCAAGCCACTGGGAGGCCGATAAAGGCCTCAAACCAACTGAAAAAAAAAAAAAATCAGCTGTGAGGTGCAGGCATGCGCAATAAGGTACATTTGCCTGAGGCTCGCGTGTCAACACAAATGGCTCTTGATGCCACTTGTGGCATGCTTGCCATAGGTTCGCCATCACGGGTATAGGATCACCTGCTTGAGCAGGGGGGTTCGACTAGAAGACCGCCGAGGTCCCTTCCAACTTTGATGTTTTGTTCTATGAAAGTTAGTCCCTATCACTAGAAAGGTAACTGGGGAAAAGATATGATAGCTCAATTCTCTGAACATTCTTGAATTTAAGCAATCTGATGTTATGCCTGTTTGGCCTTAATACTTTAACCACCACAACTGGCTCTCATTTGGGAATTACTACATCATAATCAATTAGTGGTAGCAGTGCATATTTTGCATTCCACGTCAACATTTTATTTGCACAGTATCTTAATTTACGTGTGCCTTTTTGTCTGTTTGTAATTTTAGCTACTGTTCAGTTATATTATGCTGATAGTTAATTATCTTGTTTGGTGTGGTGTGATTAATTTCAGTGGATATTTTTGACTAATAAATAATGGTTTTTGTACTTTTCTTCAGTATCTATAAATAATATCTAGAAATTTTAATAGACAAATGTTTAAATAATGCTTGTAACAAATAAAGCATTCAGCACTTCCATTTATAGAACAGGAACAATTATATTTAACTTTTTTATTATCACTAACTTCTCATCTGGATTCTAAACCTTTTGTAACATCCTACCTCCTGTACTTCTATAGCTGAAAGTGAAATCTGAGATAGCATGGTATTTTGTTTAAATTGCTGCTAATCATTGTGGTCAAATGTTAAATTCTAAAGCAAACAATAACAATTTGGCACTGCATGGGGAAAAAATATTTCCCAGCTTTCAGATTGATAGTAGAACTTGTGAATTAGCATTTGCTGGCAAGTCCATGACCTTACACAGTTTTTAAAAAACCCTCTTGTTGATTGATAGTTTGAAGTCATCCGAGCTTAGATTGTACATTGAACTTTTAGTGCAGTTGCCAGAAAATTTACAGCCATGTATAGCCTGATCATTTATCAAATTGATCTCCAGTACAGAGCCAGGAGGGGGGAGGGAAATCTTTGGTAGATGAATATTAGAAATTAAATTATTTGGGTTTCTTAAAAAATCAATTTGCAATCAAATTGATTTATTATTAGTTACTTTGATTTTTCAAAATTACAACCATGAGCAGCACAATGTAAGGAGATCTGTAACTGGACGGTAACTTTCTGTTAAGGTTGAATAAATATCGTAAACTGCTTTCTTCAAAGAAACTTTTAAAAACTCTTCTCCAGGCAAGGGATTACTAGAACATAAAGAAAAGCAAACTAGGATAATAGAAAAGCAAGGGAGATTATGAAAAAAGGTCAGCTCCTTCAGACATGAAATTGACATCAAATTCAGCCCCACAGTCTAATCAATCTAATTTAGGCTATAAGACCTATCTTTTGTATTGCCTGTCTTGAAGTGTGTGTCTGTGTAGATTGATAGAAAGATACATGGTAGGTAGATTGATAGCAAGATGAATGGATTGATAGATGCATTCCCAGCATTCCCTGGTTGGTTGACTGGCTGGTTGGGACTTGCTCCTGGAATTGGGAAAACAAGAGGCTCTGGAAGAGACTTCTGGGGAATGTAGTCTCCTGCGGAAGGAGTTAAATCAGAGTGGTGGGAAGTAGGATGACAGATTTGAGCAACTCAAAAGAAAGGACTAAGAGGGACCAAAAAGAATGACGAAAAGAGGCTGGACTCCATTGAAAAGAGAGAGAGATTGCCAGCCCAAGAAAGAGCCATGGCCCTATCTTGACCTAGAGACTATATCCTGGCTTTCACAAGAGGTGGACTCGATTGGCCTTTCACTGGGTGTGGGAACTGAGGACATGTTTATGAGGTAACAGGATTGGTGAGGGTTCAAGGACCAAATATTTGGGACCTTTTAGCTTGAGCAACATTGGTTGAGCTGGTCATCTGGGACAGAAGGGCCCAATTGCCAGTGGCCCTTTTGGGAGAGGCTCTATAGATAAATTTGCTAAATTTTTGGTTAATTCCTATTCCAAAAGATTGTGTGTGTGTGTGTGAGAGAGAGAGGGGGGGGTGAGGGAGGGAGGGAGAGAGAGAATATTAGCAATTAGTACAGTAACAGTTAATTCTATATTTGTCTAGCTACCTACCTTTAAAGCTGTAATATACTGAAGGATTTATCACGGTATTTTGTCATTCTGCTTAAGAACGAACGATCTATACATGCCGAATAAACATTAGCAGAATCATTAAACGTTGCTTTTTCCTCTGCACTGTCCAGTATTGACACTTTGACTCATTACATTTTCCTAAGGGTTAGTTTGCTTGACTGCAGAGGCTACTTATGAACAGCTCCTTTTATAACCTCATAAACATCAACTACTTATTTATATCCCGTAGTTTTGTCCATTACAACTTGCATATTATTGTTTTTGTTTGTGTCTCTGTTTTATACAGTTAAAAAGTTAGAGGATGTTAATGGCATATTTGGATCTAAAATGGCAAGCTTAAAAAACAAGGAGAAGGGTAATATTCAAATGCCTTCTTGGATTTTATTGTAATCAAAGCACAGCGATCCTTGTTCCTTTTTTAAAATAAGCAACTGAAGCTTGCCCACAGCATTTATTTTTGCAAGATTATAAAATTTCCCTTAACATATCTCTTTAAAAAAATTGGAACAGCTTTTATTTAATTTGGTTTTAGAGTTTCAGTTGCATTTTGTTTGAGTGGTGAAGTAGTGAAGTAATTTACTTTCTTTCTCTTAAGCTTGGAAACATAGATTTGGAAAGTTTATTTAAATGGCATGTTAGTGCTTCCTCTCAGAGGCTTTTAAAAGTACATCATAGTACGGAGTGCTGGCTTTCCAAACAGAAGCTACTGATCAACTGTAGCTGTCAATAAGATCATGTTTAACTAGAGATTAAACAATCAATCTTTTATTGAGTTATAGACACTATAGATATATATATCTTGGTTTAAACTTAATATACTGGGTTTATGTGGGAACTGTATTAGAATCTTTAAAATTAGTTACATTAAACACTTTACATGCCACTCATAGCCTCACATTTAAAACTTTGGCTGAACCTCAACATTGTTGTTATAAGCCACCGTGAACACATTTCCTAATGAAAAGGCATGACAAAACTATGGTAAACAGTAACTAATGTGGGAAGTCATGGATGATGATGACGAGTTTGATTTTTAAAAAGTCTCAAAATTGACAGTGATCAAACGCTAGACTTTGATGCTTACACACTTATCTACTCAATTATTTGAAGAATATGAATTGAATGTGTTACTCTAAAGCAGTCTTCTGTAGGTTGGAATCTACCAAAGAGTTTTCATTATAACTCAAATTATTACTAGGTTGGGGAAGCCTGTGCATCTTCTACAATTTATGTAATCAATGGGATTCTGTCTATATGTGAACTATATGTGAGTATCTAAAATAGAGTTTTTACTTTCTTTTCTGGATTCACTATACAAGGATAATGTTGATGTACAATATTGTCTTTTTTGGTTATATGTTTAAATATGGAATAAGGAATTACAATCTGCAATTTAGGATCTCTCAAATTCATTACATAGAAATGAATTTAATTTTTCAGAAAGCTTTTGTATTGGATACCTCAAAAATGTTGAACCTGTCTGACTAGGATCCAGATAACTGCTTCATCCAGTGTTCTCTGAACAAACAGCCAAAAATGATGGTTGGACAACTTTTGATAGTCATCTAATTCCTATCTTGGTCCAATCAGGGCCTCTTAAGGAGAAAGTATGCCAGTTTCCTTCAAGGCTATTGGAAATATTTCCTTCCTTAAAGAAGTACTAACAATCTAGTGGATGCAGAGAACTGTGCCAGTTGCTCAAAGTGACTGGAACATTTTAGAGAATACTCTATCCAGTTACTCATAAGTCATAGGCCAAAATGAATCCCAGATAATAATTGCCCTGAGCGTTGCTTGAGATTCTGCCCAAGTGGGGTTATGACTGAAGCAAGCTTGATAAACTTTACCAGTCAAAGGCTGAGGTAAATATCACTGTGGCTTGGGAAAGTTCTTATACTGGGCTCCTTCCCAAAAGGGATTAATCACTCCTAATTATGCTCTGGACAGCAGTCCCCTCCCCAATATGCACTGGGAGAGAAGTAACAAATAGTTTAGCTAAGGAGGCTTGTTTCTCCCATTAAGATACCATTGTAGTTTAGCATGTTGTAAATGCAATGGCTAATCAGCCGTACTGAAAGCCTACAAATTCCCTATCCCTGTCAAAATTTCTTAATGTGCAGCTGTTAAATTGTTTGGGGGATACCGTGTTTCTCCAACAATATGGCCTCCCCCAATAGGAAGTCCCAGCATGCTTTATAGGCATAAAATCAAATTAAGCCCCTCCTCCCAAATTAAGGCCTATATTAAACATGTGAAATGGGAGAATAGCGGCAGGGGCTGGCCATTAGGAAGTACTTTTGTTGAATACCCAGATATGGTGCTGCCGTTTCGGGAGACCTTCCGCCACCGTTGCTTTCCTTTCTCCCCGTGTTGCCGCAGCGTTTAAAGCAACGCCACGGTGTTTGGCGCAGCCATGGGCAGTCAGCCAGGGCTCCTCCCTGCAACCGGAGCCCAGCGGAGACACTTGGTTTCAGGCACTCCTGTCGCCACCTTCCCTTCGCCTTTGAAGGCAAAGGCAATTCTTTTAAAAATGACGCCCTACTACCGGTACGACAAAGCCTCCCCTGCCCGAGAGGGCAGCCCTACCCCACATGGGGAGGCAAATCTCCCAGGGCCACACAGGATCAGCCCACCCTGGGAGAAGCACCCAGGCACCATCCCTGCCTGGTGCTGGGCAGAGTGTAAAGAGCTTCGTCTAAGGTGCCCAGCACAGCTGACAGGTGGGCCCTCCTGTCCAGTGGCGGAGCTCTCGCCAAGGCAGCAAGCGCCTCCCTGCCGGATCCTCCGCTCATCCCGCCAGGGCCACACCAGAGCCGTGCAGGCTGGGTAGAGCCAGGAAAGCGAGCCGCGGGTGCGCACATGCCTGCCAAGGGAAAGAGCTGGGCCGACCCAAGCTTGGCTTCTTTCCCAAGTCCCTCCAGCCTGAACCTGAAGGGGCCACCGGGAGAGGCTACCCGAGGCAGTGATATCACCCACCCGTCTGTGGACAGGGAGGCGAGGCAACAGCAGCGCTGCTTCCCTGGCTGGCGGGTCCGGCAGAGAGAGCCTGAAGCCGCCGTCCTTTCCACCCCTCACCCAGCCTGTCCCCATCCCCATACATCTCCAAACGCGCCGGCAGCTCCAAATGCTGCAGCGGCATGGGCATTGGGCAGAGGCGCTCACTCGGCGGGGCTCAGCTGGGAGGAGGACGCAGTGCAGATCGTCGCCTTGCCTCCCTGTCCACGGATGGGCGCTATAACTGCCTCGGGTGGCCTCTCAAGGTGGCCCCTTCAGGTTCAGGCTGGAGGGACTTGGGAAGGAAGCCAAGCTCGGGTCGGCCCAGCTCTTTTGCTTGGCAGGCAGGCGGCCCTGGCGGGATGAGTGAAGGGTCCGGCGAGGAGGTGCTTGCTGCTTTGGCGAGAGCTCCACCACTGGGCAGGAGGGCCCGCCTGTCAGCTGCGTGGGCACCCCAGGCGAAGCTCTTCGTGCTCTGCCCAGCGCCAGGCAGGGATGGAGGCTGGGCGCTTCTCCCAGGGTGGGCCGATCCTGCGCTGCGGCCCCGGGAGATTTGCCTCCCCACGTGGGTTGGGCTTCCCTCTCAGGCAGGGGAGTCTTTGTCATACCTGTAGTAGGGCGTCAGGAAGGTGGCGACAGGATCGCCTGAAGCCGAGTGTCTCCGCCAGGCTCCGGTTGCAGGGAGGAGCCCTGGCTGGCCACATGTGGCTGTGCCAAACGCCGCAGCGTTGCTCTAAATGCCGCGGCAGCATGGGGAGAAGGGAAAGTGACAGAAGGTTTCCCAATACGAAGTGCCCCACCAATGCCGAGGTCAACATCCAAACCGTTGCCGCCTGTCCACCCAAGGAGGTGGGGTGGGTGAGAATTAAGTCACCCCCGAAAAGATGGCTAGCCGTTTTTTCGGGAGTCAAAGAAAAAAAAGACCCGGCCTTATTTTGTGAGAAACACGGTAGGATAAAGTCATATTTAGCCTTAATTCAGCTTAATTCATGTGTCCATAAAATATAACCATTGAGTGAAAAGTTGTGTTCTTGGGTGTGGGGGGGCAGCCATTTGAACACTGAACACTGAAAATGTGCATTTTGTTTTCACCTTTAATATCCAAGACCCAAGACATGGAAAGCAACCATCCATCCTCAGGATGGTGTAATAGTCAACTTATCCCAAAGGTGCTTTTTCAAAAGGCAAACTGGACTTGTTTTTCCTTGAAGATTTTTTTTCAGTTCTCATCCAAGAGTTTCTTCAGTTCTGACAGCCATGCCCTAGATGACTGAGCATCTCCATAGACAACTAATAAGTTTGTGTCAGTCTTGAGGGGTAACCTAGATAGGAATCACAACCAGATAATCTGTTTTTCACTTTTTTGTAAAGTTACGCTGACAGAATCTTACAAGCCTGAAAGTGCAATCCTCTCTCCCTCTCCCATCTTCTTTACAACCTGATACCGTAAAGGAAGAGTCTCTTCTGAGCCTCTTGCCCTGCCCGTTATCCAACTGCTGGCTATACTGTCTCTTATCTGATTGTTCCTTAGGCAGCACCTCTTTGCCTTGTCAACAAATATACAAGACTGTTTTTCCCGCAGAATATGTCTGGTCCTTCAGTATAGACAGGAGCTTCCTGTTTATAGGACCATTTAATATACGCAGTGATTCACTTTCAAAGTTCTGCAGGCTATTCATCAACAGTGAAAGATTACCACATCAGTGTGTTTTCATTTAATGTTTTAGGAACTGCCTCAGCATGGTCGTGGTACTCATCTTAATGGTTTAGCCTTTGCTGCTCAGTTTGACTCTTCAGGAACTTTAAAGGACATTTGAAAGCATAAACACCCGTAATAATTCATTAATATTGATCGGAAATGGACAAACATTTGATGCCAAGAGTTAATTTGAAATATGTAAAAGTATATCACGGGAGGAAAGCATCGGATTTTCAGCTGTTGTTTTTCTGTTTTGATTTGCTTTGTGTTTGTTTGTAATCTCTCATATGTCCACATGCACGCAAACACATGCAAATGTCTACTTGTATTTTTATTCTATATATGACAAATTTTGGTCCAACAAAAGTTAATGAACTTCAACTCTCATGCTTCCTTGATCCTGGTTAGGTTGCTAGAGATGCCACACTAAAAAGTCAACAACATGTGAAGGCTTGTAAGTTCTTTACCCTGATTTATCCCATTAACTTACTGAAATTTACGGGTATACAAAACAGTTCTCAACTTCAGGGTGTTTTATACTGGAACCATCTCCCAGTTCTAATTTGAAGTGGGTTCCAGAAGTGTTCTAAATGTGAAAAGAGCCTTTGCATCAAAATGAAAACATCTTGCAAAAACCATTTGTAGAATGATTGAAATAACCCATTCTGAGCTTAAACATTATGAATTCGAAATATTTTGCACACATCTACTAGAATTGTAGATGCCTTTGTACATATAACACTTGTCTTAGGGTTGTCAGCAAGACAGTTTGAAGACAGTTTGTGTGATTTAAGGATAGTAGGTAAAATACTATAGTAGTATATTACTAGTAGGTAATTATTTTTCTTGTATAAATTAAAAGACAAGCATAGAAGCTTACTCCTCTGGGATAATTCCCTTGAACATATTTTATTTTGGAATCAGTGCAAATAATACTGAAACATGGCAGTTTTAAAATATGTTTGTTTTTGGTTTGTTTCAAACATTCTTTTACTTCCTAAATGACATACATATTCACTAATCTTAATCATATTCATTCATAGGGGGTGCGGTAGCCTAGCGGTTAAGACACTGGGCTTGTTGACTGAAAGACTATGAGTTCAAGACTCAAGTACTCCGTGATGGGATTAGTTCCCATCCTTACCCTGGCTCCTGCCAATCCAGCAGTTTGAAAGCATGCAAACGCAAGTAGATAAATAGATACCACTTCAGTGAGAAAATAAAAATGCGCCGGGGAATAGTCATGCCAGACACATGACCATGGAAACCATCTTTGGACAACGCTGGCTCCTTGGTTAGGAAACAGAGATTAGCTCCACCCCCTAGAGTCAGATATGACTGGACAGGAGGGAAACATTATCTTTTTACTTTTCATTCATTTATATCATGCCTTTATTATTTTCACAAGTAACTCCAGGCAGCAAACATATCAATATACCTTTTTCCTCCTCTTTTCTCCACAACAACTCTGTGAGGTGAGTTGGGCTGAGAGAGTAACAAGGTCACCCAGCTCTTGTTAATCCTTCTAAATCAGGAGTGTCAAACTCACGGCATCATATTGTATCACAACTTTTGTCAAACTCACGGCATCATATTGTATCACAACTTTTTTCCCCTTGGCTAAACCAAGTGAGGGTGTGATGCATCCAGCCTGCAGGCCGTGAGTTTGACACCCCTGCTCTAAGTATTTGTGTGCAAATATACCAAGTTTTTGCCCCCTTGCTTTATGCTACTGTAACGATAATGTTCTTTTTGATATGGTTCTATTTAAAATCACATTCTCTATATTAAACAGTGCATCATGTTTACCAGTTTCATTTTAGGTAATTTAATTTGTAAAAACAAGTTTGCCGATCCTACTTTAAAAGTAATATTTCCTCTCCATTCCGTTCCCCGTAAATGCCCCATCCAAGAATATGGCTTGGAACACTTTTCTTTCTTTGTTCAAATCTTGTATTTGAAAGGCCTTTTATTGTCCACATTCCTCTTAGTTTGAGTCTAGGTGTGTGCGTGCGTGTGTGTGCATATTGTTTATGGATATTTTCAGCCTTTCACTCCATGACATAAGTTGCTGTGTAGCTGATACCATCACCCATACTGTAATTGGATGCAGATGATATCCTAAGTAGGGAGGGCTGAAAGATATTCCTTTATGAATTTGAAGCTTGTGGAAAAGAAACATTTATATCTCCTGGTGTCCCAGTTTTAGAGGGTTATGTCACAGTTCACTGAGATGAGCAATACTGTGGTTTTCAATTTATATTCTTAACTCCCTCCTTGAGAAATAACAACATGCATTACCTCGAAGACAGCAAGCTAGAGATTTGAAATGGCATTTTGTTTGGAGAGAAAATCCCTAGAAGATCAATTCATACGTCCCAATTCATAGTCCAGTGGTAGGACTTGAAGGGTATGTAAGATGTCAGAAAGATGCTTGGTGACCTCTGGGGCTAAATGAGTAAGAGAAGGGGGCCTCAACTAATTTGATATTCTGAACATTAGTGGCTGCCACACATGTGCTGAAGAATACAAAACAAACTTTTTCGTATGCATTTGCACTAATCTTTACAGAAAATTAAAACTGTGGATAGTATCCAAACTGCAATGCCTCGTGTGATCTCTTTTCTTGCTCTAGGTGTAGAAACACATCGATATCTTTGCACTTGTGATTTAAAAGTATTAGTTCAGTTTCACCGTGATACTTTTAGCCTTTTCCTTCCCCCCACCCCTTTTCTTTAGGATGCAGCCTTGTGACTTTTTTTCCTCTCATTACAACATTTCCTCTATTTTAGGAGTTCTCCAACATAACAAATATTTTATGAGTTCCATTTTATTCTGCACATACTAAATAAGTAGGACGACAGTATACAACCATGACATAACCTTTGTTTTTAAATTTTGAACACATCAATTGAAGATGGGGTAGTCCACTATGTCCATATTTTTAAAGACTGTCTACAATTTGTTGTAGTCAATCAAAGGCCTTCTTATGCACAGCAAAACAAAACAAAAAATCAATTCTTTTTCTTCTTCTGTTGCCATTTGAAATGTGACCGTAGGTGCCTGTTCCCTTTCTGAGACTAGTTTCTGCTTCTTTAAAAAGTTGAGAAACATTTACTTTATTTTAACCAGATTACTTTTTAGGATCAGGGCAGAAAAACCAATATACATACTCTGGGTACGTGAAGATACTACTTTCTATACCTTTATTTTGATCATTTCATGTGATTGTTGAATGAATAAGATGAAAGAAAGTATGAGAAATGATCATACCCCAAAATATCTTAAGTTTGTGTTACTTGAGCGTTTCATATAATTCAGGACAATACTTTTTATAGGATGAATTAGCTGTTCAGCTTACAACACAATACTTGGCTGTGGACTGGATGAAAAAAATAACTGGAGCAACTTGGTCTAAAAATAGGCCTTCATCTGAAAACAGTGCTTTGGCCTAAGGCCTTTGCTACAAAACTTTTTATTTTCCATTACCTGTATAATAAGTGGAAAAAAAAACCTGTTATTGGCAAAAGATTGCTTTCATCTTTTTTTTATTTTGAGGAGGTAAAGAAGAGGGGGCATACCATTTATTTCTGTCTTTCTCGTTCTCCTTTCCGCCTCTTCCATTTTTAATTTAATAGCATAAATCATGGCAGGATGTTTTTAAGGTCAGTTTACCAACAGTATTAATTGGCTTTCTCAAAGCTTTTTCTGTGGCCATCCCTGGTTTAATTTGTTTAAGATTTGAACAAAAGGCTAAACATTGAACATTAAACAATAAACAGTAGAAGATCCTGTTTTCTTGAAGCAATTATCATTTTATACCCAACAATTACTTTTTGTGGCATTTTTTTAAAAACAACTAATTATGCAGGGACCGTATGAGAGCACACTCAATAAGTGGTTCTTCATGTTCTCAGTATGATGCCAAGCACGTTACCATAGACAACCCTGTGCAACATAGCCTCTGAGAAACTCTTAAATAGTGAATGTCATCTCGCCTTGACTGTCTCATCTGAGCAACCTAGGAAGAGGAATACTAAACAGAAACAGGTTCTTTTCTATGTTTTTTTTCTCTTTCTCCCTTTCATTGTTGACTGGATTTGAACCCGGATCTTAGTTTGACTTTCTGCTCTTTATACCACAGCAGATGTAGTCTGTTAAAGTGAAATGAAGGTTTGCCATAGAAGAGAATATTTGAATGAGATTTGCACAAGCATTTTTTTTCCTTCCATTAAACTTTTATTTCATGGAGGAAATGATACGGAGTAGAAGAATGCATTTGAAATTATATTATACTCATGGTTTTGGAGTAAATGTCTCAAAAACCATGAATATTTTATGTTATTTATTAGATTTATATAGCTGCCCGTTTCACATTTTTGGTTTGTCCATGATGGTGACACATTGCAACATTGGGCGTGCATCCCTTGGAGGTTGAACATTTTTTCAAAAAACAAGAAATGTAGATTCTGAGCATGAGAAAATTGGCCACCCTTTCTTTAAAAACGGATGATTCTCAGCTAGGTGGATATCATAGGTGGCATTCAAAAGTAGACTAAGTCAGCTTTTCAGGTGTTTAAGATTCACCGTAAATAATAAACATAATATTGGAATGCTTATAAATATGTTTATGACTTTCCTAGAAAAAATTCCTTATCTTGTTTAATATAAAAGAAAGTTCTTTAGTGAAGTGTTGGAACAGGACATAAAAGGCAAAAGGTTGAGAACCATTTAAGCTGCTAAATAATAGCAACATTTTCCAAACTTTGAAGGGCTGAAACATACTAATTCTCTTAATAAAATAAAATTCTAAAATAGTGGGATTCCATTTCCTTAATAGAATGTGACTTAAGAAGCAAATGGTTAAGAGTCGTTATTGTGAAGGTAGTCCAGCAACATAATTCTTGCTCACTGTTACCTGAAAAAAAATAATTCAGCTGCCTTTTGGTTTCAGGATTCAGTTTAAGATGCTGCCATTTTGTGAGTTTTTCTAGTCTTTAAGATCAGCATCCATGGCTTGTTTTCTGTTCCTACAGGAAAAATAGAGATTGGGGATATCACAACAGGGTGGTTTTTATGGTAATTCTACATCTTTCTTTTGTCCTCCTCCAAGAATTCAGAATGTTCCCTTCTTCTAACCTTATGGAAAATGTTAAAAGCTTTTATATTATTTTTGGTTAAGTTTACTGTATTGTGCATTTAAATAAGTTTTAATTAGTGTTACTATTTTATTGGTAATGTTCTATTTATTACAAGTAATTGAACAACATAAAATAATTATCACTAAAAGAAGGTCTATGAGTATTCTTGGTAATTTCTGGATTGTTTTTGAAAGCAGTTATAAAGAGCTACAGTGAATGCAATGAATCATCTTCAAAGCAAAGGATATAATTTTATTATTATTATTTTTTGGTTGTTTATAGAGATGCTTTTGAATGACACCGATGATGTTTTTGGGCTTCAAGGACAAGCTGAACACAAGTTGAAATTCCTCCGAAAGTATGTGCCAAAAGATGTCAAGCTCGTACTTATTGGACACTCAATTGGCTCTTATTTTGTTCTTGAAATTATGAAGCATTCATCAGAACTGGAGGTATGTCAGAGATATAAACTTATTCAACTTTTTCTTTCTCCAATTCTCCCCTTCCTAAGCTGATCATGTTTGTATAACAATCTTAATTCTCAGTCACAGAAGATGACCCTATAGGAATTGTAATAGTAGTTGTTGTTTCTGTCTGGGAGATTCCAATCATTTTTTTTTTCTAAACTTTCTTTGTATCTGTGCTGTGGAGGATATAATCATCTGAAGTCCTGGAGACCATGATTCCTTCACCAAAATTGGTTCAAAACTTTTGAATATGCATTGCTTTTTAACTAAGACTTCTGGTAGGATTGGAACTTGGCAAGTTGATGATGAAGAATAGGGAAACTAGAATATTCCAACTTCGTCCATCTGAAGGAAGACTCACAGATTGTAGAGAAGGGATTTCAATAAGCATCACTGTAATAGGAAAGTCATACCATCTTAGAGGCAAGGAATCTAGTGGCTTCCCCAAAGAGTAAGAGATGTGTGGTGGTGATGGGTGACTCCCTATTGAGAAGAAGAATTAGCAGCCTGCAGATCAGACATCCTATCAAAACAGTATGCTGTCCCCTAGGTATGAAGATACAAGATGTGATCCAGATAATCAATTATATTAACCATTATTTCATGCTGAAATAAGTGACGCTGCCAGAGACAGCTTTGGAAGAATACTGAAAGATTATGTGTCTTTCAAGTCTGTGAGCAAAATAAATTGGGGCACAGGTGGTGTTTTCATACAAATTTGCAATCTGGAAGATACCTTGCTAAGGTTATCTGGAGAGCTTTAAACTAAATTTGAATGGGGACAATGTCATCCTTTCAGTATAGACCAGACTAGGAAACCAAAGTCAGGCAGGTTAACACTACTTTTTATTATAAAGATATAGAAATAGAATCATGAAAACCTGAATGCATATCTATCTATCTATCTATCTATCTATCTATCTATCTATCTATCTATCTATCTATCCATCCATCCATCCATCCATCCATCTATCCCTCCCTCCCTCCCTCCCTCCCTCCCTCCCTTTCTCTCTCTCTCTCTCTTTCTCTCTTTCTCTCTCTCTCTCTCATACACACACACTCACACTCACTCTGTCAGACCTAGGGAAGATCATATCTAAGACATTTTTTCAGATTACAGTTCTACTCCCAGATTCCGATTTCTTTTATCTGACCATTGTCTTGGTAGCAGCTTTTCCTCCTGTCCTCTTGAGCCAGTGCTTCTTAAAGTATTGTCCTAAGACCTGCCCCAGTACCTGGGGATCCACAAAATCAAATTATTTGCCAGTCTCTGTTGAAAAATAATGCACTATTAAAATCCAATCAAACAATTGTGAGAAGCAGCAGCGAATGCATCCATTTTTAATTTTTAACATGGAAAATATGAGTAAATAAAATCCATACAAACAAAGCACTTCTGGGATTGTCAGCGATTTTTAAAAGCAGGAAGGGGTCCTGAGAGCAAATGTTTAAGTTATGTTTAAGTTAAGTTTAGGCCAGGGGTGTCCAACCTTGGCAACTTTAAGACTTGTGGACTTCAACTCCCAGAAAGCTGGCTGAGGAATTCTGGGAGTTGAAGTCCACAAGTCTTAAAGTTGCCAAGGTTGGACACCCCTGGTTTAGGCCATTCCCTCTGCCTATTACAGAAGAGGACTACAACCTGGAATGGAGATAGACTTTCAAGATCATGGGAAGGGATAGTCCCAGTCTATTTTGTACTGGTCAGACCACTCTTAAAAATCTGTGTCCTGTTCTGGAGGCCACAATAAGAAAGGACACTGAGAAACAGAAAAGAGAGCAGAGAACAGCAAAAAAGATGATGGGAGGCTTGGAAACCAAATCTTACAAAGAGTGGGTAAAGGAACTGGGTGTAGTTAGCCTAAAGAAGAGAAGGCTAAAGGGTGGTATGATAGCAATCTTCCAATACATGAAGGGATACCACAGGGAAGAGGGTGTTAATTTATTTTCCAGACTACTAAAAGCTAATACAGAACTCAAAGATAGAAGGTTTACAGTGAGTAATCCACGCTTGAATTAAGGAGGAATTTCCTAACTGTGAGATCAGTTAAGCCAGGGGTCTCCAACCGTGGCAACTTTAAGACTTGTGGACTTCAATTCCCAGAGTTCCTCAGCCAGCTGAGGAACTCTGGGAGTTGAAGTCCACAAGTCTTAAAGTTGCCAAGGTTGGAGACCCCTGAGTTAAGCAATGTAACAGCATGCCTCTTCCAGCTGTAGGTGCTCCCTTACTGGAATTTCCAAGGGGAAAAAAATGGACAGCTATTTGTCAGAGATTCCAGTTCTAGGCAGGGGATTGGGCTTGAAGACTTCCATACTTTTTTTTCCAATTTGATTCTAATTTGTTTTAGGATATTGTACAACACATGTCTCCCAGGAAGATATTTTACAAATTCTTTTGCAAAACAGATGGAACTAGAGTAGAGGCAAGGTGGAATAGAAATAATTTGAGAAGAAAGGATATAGTGTAGGTATTAGAGTGTAGGTATTAGTCACACATTCCTGTCGATGGCTCACGATTATTCATTAAAATAGTGCCATCTTATTTTTTTCTGTTGGCTTTAGAAAATACTTTACTAATTGTATAACATTATAAAATTAAATATTTAAGTGTAAAAGCATGTATGAATTTATTCCTGTAAATTGTTCTACTTTGACTGAAAGCTTCCTTTTCTTTAGCTGAAACTACAGATCTATTTACACATTACAAATCTAAACTACACATTAACCTATACTTCACACCCAGGAATTAACATGGCTAACATCAAGTTCAGATACAAACTTCTCCCTTTTTATTTCTTTATTTTCCAAGAGGAAAATGTTGTATTTCTTATTGTATTGTATTTGTAATTTATGTAATTCTAATACTAAGGTAATATAATTCTAATACTAAGGGATCTAGGGAAAATGGCTTATTTTACTCTAATAGTTACCTGGTTTCAATTATATTTGATTGGTTGAATTGCCTTCCCCCTACACATGGCCCCAAAGATGTTGCTGGTACAGTAATGATTTATCAGTGAGTTGAAACTATAGATATCCTTAGGATGATTTGAGAGCACAATGTGCTTGAAGTTAAATTATGACAAGCTGCATTTAAGATAGTTCAACAATAGAATATATTTGTATAAGCCAGTTTGTTGCACAACCTCTGCCCAAAGTAAGTAAACCTCTATATTTTATGATATGAAGTGTGATAATAAGAAACTTGTGTTTCCATCTCTTCTCCTGTTTTTATTGGAATATTTAATTTTCAGGGAAATTCAACTCCACAAGTGTAGTTTAGTAGCTGGCTGTGCATCTGTGTATCTTTATGGCTACTTTCTGTACTTGCTATGGGATTCTGTTTTTTTATTTAAAATGTACAGTGGTCTAGATGGTTTTTCAATGCAATGCTTTGAACTACTTGGTTTTATTTTTGTAGTTCCCTATTATTTGTTTTCATTCTAAGTGTGTCTGTTAAAAATTTATTTAAAGTTATTTTTAAAAACTCTGGAAAACCAGGATGCATCTTTGGCTTGGGTGGAAGGAATTTGGACCAGGATTCAAAATGAATGCCCTGGAAGTTGTGATCACACAGTTGACCCTGTCTGTCTCTATCTCCCTCTCTCTCCCTCCCTCCTTCCCCCCCCTCTCTCTCTCACACACACACACACACACACACATACACACACACAGTGTGTGTGTGTGATGACCCAGAGTGTAACACAAACGTAATAAAATCCAAAACGTAAATAAATGTCATTTAATGCCTCCAACCTGGCCCCTCTGTTCAGTAATTCTCAGTTGGAGATAAAACGTACTCAAAAATAGTCTTCAAAAGAAAACAATACAGTCTGAATTTAATGAGCAGATAGAGGTGAAAATAAAAACCAAACAAACTACAATGATGAAATTTCCACAACGGGACAGGAGAAGTATTTACCAAATTCAAGGAGATAACAATGCACGGTCTGTTGGAAGGACGCCATCCAAGACAACCTCAAACCAAAATAAAACATACTTTGTCTCCAGCATTTGCCAGAATGCAGGTCCAAACTCTTATGCAGTTCTCACACCTGCAGCCCATGAAGAGGATCAAGGCCCTCTCCTCCCGAGTAGACCATGTCTCTCTCTTATCCTCTCCTCCTTGCGTGCCCTAGGATGGATAGGGAATGGGCCTGGGTCCTCCTCTGCCTGCTCAGCCGGCCTCTGCCCTTCCCCAGCCTCCTCCACAACCTCCGGAGCCACATTTCCACTCCCTTTTGGCTGTTCCTCCTCTCCCTCAGAGTCAGTTTCCACCAGGGGCATGACACACTGACCTGATGTTTACATTGTTCTGAACTAAGCAGGCACACCAAGTAAACAGCATGCCTAGCTTCAGTTATATGAACATTTTCCTTCAGGTTTGCAGCTTGGAGATGCACAACTGGAGTCAAAGTATGTGGTACGTAGAAGCTCTCCTGAGTTCAAGAAAAACTCGTATTTGCTTGAACATTTAACATATTTTTTATGTACAGAAGGCATATTTTATTTTATTGCTTTAGCCTGAGGGGAGGCAAAAGAAGAGGGAGAGAGAAGAGAAATAATACCATTTAACTGGGGTGATATATAAGACATCTGGCTTCAGCTGGGAGTTGGATTTAGATGGCATCCAAAGTCTTTTCCAGCTTTGTGATTCTATGTTCTGTCTTCCATTATACTGATAGAGAACCAACTTATAAGCAGAAAGCGAACACAAAATCAATCACACTGCACTGTAAATCTGTGTTTGCCTTGCTTTCCAGCAGTGAAGGGTTTTTTTTTTAACTGTTCTCCATGTTTGATAAATCCCTAATTCTTCATATAGCAATGAACTTCCAAACTTCTGATAATTCAAAAATACCCTCAGGTATTTAAATTGAAT
Organism: Pseudonaja textilis; assembly: GCF_049901715.1. Taxonomy (NCBI): domain Eukaryota; kingdom Metazoa; phylum Chordata; class Lepidosauria; order Squamata; family Elapidae; genus Pseudonaja; species Pseudonaja textilis. The sequence continues at coordinate 139,478,607 of NC_141990.1, read as the reverse complement.
TGATTTTTGTAACACTAGAATAGCAGATTTTATAATAGTGGGTCATACAGTAACAATTAATAAATAGTTTAGCCTAGAGCAGAGGTCTTCAAACTTGACAGCTTTAAGACTTGCAGACTTCAACTCCCAGAATTCCTCCTCCAGTCATGTTAGCTCAGGAATTCTGGGAGTTGAAGCCCACAAGTCTTAAATTTGCCAAGTTTGAAGACCGTTGGCCTAGGGTCTTGTTACCTGGACTCAAATGCAGAAACAATTGACCTAAAAAATTTACTAAGATCCCATTATGGTTTGGCATGTTGTAAATACAGTGATTTGATGTAGCTGATCAGCACTTCTGAAGGATTATAGATTCCTGACCTCATTTTGCCTCATTCTGCAGCTTTCAAACATTGGGGTGCAGAGTGGAGGGGGGGGTATGATAAAATGGTACTTAAGCACTTAACCTTAACTCAGCCAGCTCTTGTGCATCACTTGGAAAGTAGTGTTTTGGAGGAAAACAAATAGAGATGTCATTTACTGTATAAATGACATTTCTATTATTTTTGGACAATTCTGTAAGCTGAGGCCAAGCTAGCTTCCCCATCTCCTTTGCTATCGACTGTGCCTGTCTTGTAGCATCTGTTACTTCATTCCACACTGTTCTGAAAGGTGTCTAAACCCTGCAGAAAGAGTTGGGAAAGAATGAGAACATAGGGGGAAGAAGATGCCTGTGAAAGTTGCATCCTTTCTTTTGCTAGAGTGAGCTAAATGTGGTTACTAAATGCCTTATCGCATATATAGCTCGATACGCAGCTTCAGGCTCATTTGGATTCCTGTTTCCAGACAGGTTTTCATGAGTATGGTGCGCATTTTCTGTTTTACTCTTTTCTTTGCTACTAATTAATATTATTTATTTTATACTGTCACCATGGGAAATAGATAAGGCTGACTCAAAGGCATATGCACTGATTTTCCATTTGCCTTCTTGCCAAATATTTCACTTTTACATTTTTTTCAGAGGGCTTGCATTTGCTGTTTCCAGTGCTGTTGAGTAGTCACACATTGAAAACAGTTACACGGACACTAATTTATTGCTTGAATACTCTAATTTGCAGTCTGATTACTTTTTTCCTCTCTTAAGAGACTCCCGAAGAATATCTTTCTCTAATTCCTTTTTCTTCAAGGAGTATCAAATTTGGTCTTATTGCATCTGACTGGCGGCAGATGCTAAGAAATTGGTTTCCATTCCTTTTGTTGCTTAGTCAGATTGCAAGCCTCACTAAAAATATGTTAACATTTTACATAGCAAGATGCTCATGTTATTTTTACCCTGACTGAAAAGCTAAAAATGTTGCACTGGGTTTAAGCCAATGAACTTAATATGTACAACAATTGTATACATGATAAAAATATTATTTAAAAAAATAGGCAGGTATGGGTTTCTGGATTCAATCTGGGTTAGTCGCAGGGATCATAAGTTTTGTCTTCTGAGCTTTCGGCCTCTGGTCCCGGCAATTGACCCAGATTGGATCCTTCAACATAATCCTGGCACACATATATTTGCCTTCATTCGTGAGGTATTAGTTTCCATATATTTATTTATTTGATTATTTATTTAATTTATAGGCTGCCCATCTCACTGCCTAAAGCAGAAGTGTCAAACTCAATTTCATTGAGGGCCGCATCAGGGTTGTGTTTGATCTCGGGGGCCAGGATGGGCATGGCCAACTCAACATCACTCATGTCGGGGGGCCCTGTGGTGGCCCGAGTGCTCTGCCAGTGAAAATGGATCCCTGAACTCCATTTTCTACTGGGATGGCCTTCTGCAACCCTCTGCCAGCAAAAACAGAGCTCAGGAGGGCCACACACGTCCCTCTTGAGCTCCCTTTTCTCTGGCAGAGGCACCGTAGGCGGCCCTTCACTGTTTCCAGGTGACCTTGCGGGCCAGATCTAAACATCCTGCAGGCTGGATTCGGCTCCCGGGCCTTGAGTTTGACACCCCTGGTCTAAAGCGACTCTTTTAAAAAAAATAGTAATTACAAAAAAGAGTAAGAAAGATGTATTTGTATTATTACAAATAAGAAGGAGGTATTTAAATGTTCTTTATATGGAGATGGTGGAAGCTCTCAAGTTCTCCTCAGTGCAATCTTCCTCATGTTTCATCTAGCTTTCTTTGAAACTTATGAAAAGTGAGAATTATGTTATTTAAAAAAGCCACTTAAAACAGTTTTTCTAGGAAATTACATCGCATTAAAATAGCAAGACATCCTGAAATAGAGCATTAGTCTGTTATTCCGCTGCTGTAGTCCAAGTACAATAAGTCCAAGTACTGTAGTACAAGGGAAGAGGAAATGGAGAATTATGATCTGAATGACCGGTAGAATAAATAATATTAAATGGTCTTCAGTACCGGTCTTAACTCTTGTGTTCAGCCCCACTGAGATGACAGCAACAGTCAGGTCGAATAATATTACACAAGAAAGCAATTTATGGTAACATTTTGTCTGTACTATTAAGACATCTGAGCTTACAAGATGTAGGTCTAAAAAGACTCAAATTCATTTCTAAAAAAGCTAAGAGTAAAAAAAATGCAAACTAGATCTTATTTTTATTTATTCATTTTATTACATAGACATTTTATCTTTTCTTCAGCAAATTCAAGTTGGCACATACAGCCCCTCCGCCCCCTGCTACGGGTAGTCCTCAACTTACAAACATTCATTTAGTGATTGAAGTTGCAATGGCAGGGGAAAAAGTGAGTTACGACCAAATTTCACACTTAAGACTGTTGCAGCATCCTGGTGGTCACATGATCAAAATTTGGGCACTCCTCATTTGGCATATATTTAGGACAGTTGCGCAACTGATTCAATGGCAGTTTGATTCCTATTTTAAAGGATTATAGTAGCTGTCTGAAGTGATCAAGGAATTGATCCTGTATGTGCTTATTTCAGAGGAGATCCTGTTGAACTCAGTGGTAGCTGACACATAGATTGGATTATAGAACAGTTAAGCAATTAAATGTTTCAGCACAGCTCTAGGACTGCACCTTTTTCTGAGTTGTTATATATAGATTTGCAATTATATCAATACCTGTTCCAAAACTTGTGTGAAGAAGCATTTGACTTGCCGAATTGAGGGTCTCCTAAGGTAACAGGAGCAGTTACATCTATCAATAGTTGGATCTGTGTATTTATTCCATTATAGAATAGAATAGAACTCTTTATTGGCCAAATGTGATTGGACACACAAGGAATTTGTCTTTGGTGCGTATGCTCTCAGTATACATTAAAATGCATTCATTAAGAATCATAAGATGCAACACTTAGTCATAGGATACTAAATAAACAATCAAATTATATTAGGAAACTAAACAAAAGGTGAATGAAAAGAAATCCATCTTGTTAAATAATAAGTGATATTTGCCAGCAAAGCTGCAAAAAAGAAGAAAAGCCACTAGAAAACAATGGCAGCAATGTTTGTTACTCATTGCATTCTACGGGTGAGTATCTAAATATTTCACTTACTAGCCAATGCTAATATAACTGGGCAAGCCATGGAAAAGAATTAATGGTAGATGGTAAAACATTTTAATCTCTTCAGCAATGCTTAACAAAACATGTTGCCATTTTCAGAAAAGCCTCTTCAAAATTAATTTACATAATTCTGTATTTACACTATGAGAGAGAAATTATCTAAACTGAGGACATGAAGCATCTCGGCAATATTAGCAAAAAGAAGTGAATGATCCATTTACGTAAAACAGAGTAGAAATTAATTCCTTCAGATCTATTTACAAATGATCAACAAGGCTCCCATTCTTTGGGAATGGTCATTCACAAGTATTGAACTACCACATAAGACATTCTACCCACTTACCTAATTCACATTACCAGAAAGGCCCTCCAAAAATAAAAGTGGGATAGAAAGTGTTAAGACACATATAGAAGCAATCAGCTAAAGGAGTAAATCTTTATATTGAGCAGTATTTTGTCATTGTGATATTATAAACCACATTGAACTAGCCATTTCCTTTGGAGGAAAAGAATTGACATTTGAGACTGGCATTAAAAAAAGAGGTGTTCTATAATCAAGATGTGCTTCATTATTGGCAACATTGGAAAGTTTCTCAGTACTTTATTCTTCTTCTATGAATTGTATGCAGAAATGTGGTTTTTAATGTGGTCAGAATGCTAAATTTTGTCATGGTAAGAAGAAAAAAAGAGAGATTTGAGAATAGGGGCCAGGACCTCTTGACTGTAGTTCTATAGAAGCTGCTTTTCTGTACCATGCATTTATATTGATCACATTACATCATTTATTTAGTTAGTTATTTTGGGAAGAAAATACTTGTACATTACTTTTCAACTCTTAAGAACATTTTCAGAACTTGGTTTTAATCATTAAAATTAATGGTTGTTGTAAATTAAAAATATCCACCAGGTTCTATTCTCTCTAGCGATGCTAACAAAGTCCCAGACCTCTAAGATGAAAGAGCTCATGCCTTTGCTTTAGAGTGGTTTATTAGTAAGTACAAACCAAAATGTGAGAGGGCTCAGACTGATTTAATTTAAAAAATACAGTTCAGTGGCAATTTTTTTTTTTTAAGGGAAAGCCTCTCTTTATGATTTGGGGGTATGCATCCAAACTGTGCGCTGCTAAGTAAGATTAAAAAACAGCTCAGAGGTCAGCCCCAGAAAAGCTTCCCTTGGTAATGAAGGAATAAGAGCTGGAGCCAGACAACCTTCTCTGAGGAGAAGACAGAGTGTAAACAGCCTTTCCACACTATCTGAATCTGGTTGTGATCTGCCCATTCGTTTGGTAAAATTTCAATCTCTTTTAATTCATTTACTAATTCACCATTCATCCACACCATATCGATTCGTGTCCATGATTGGTGAGGGTTGGAGTAAAATGTAAATTGCTTTTTCTTTGGATTTAATTTCCTCCACATATCTATCAAATTTAGTTCAATCATCATTTCTTCAAATGGTTTTGGCAGTTGTCTTTTTTTCTTCTTTTCCCCACCACTACTGTGATCTTTCTGGTGGTCCACAATAGCATTGAAATCCCCCAAGATGCAAATATTCCTTTTATCTAATTCCACTAATTTCCCATGTAATTGTTTATAAAATTCCTTTTGGTTATCATTAGGGGCATAGATTGCCACTACTAAGGCAACCTTCTCTGAGGAGAAGACAGAGTGTAAACAGTAAAAAGTTGTATTTCATTTCACTGCCTACCTCACTGGGACTGGCATAGAAAGAGATCCAGGGATCCATTTTAAAGAAACAGCAAGGGTGAAGCTGAAGAGGAGCAGAAAAGGTTGATGAGACACATGGATGGAAAAGTTAATGGGCGGTGAATTGGGGGTGAATGGGTTGAGGTACAGAAATACATTGAATATAAAATTACCTGACTTCGTTCTGTAAGATTTCTGATAATGGTGTAGTACTTTGATGAATACAATGAAATATTTTCAGGGCATGCCAGCTGCTTTAGGTGGTTAAAAAATATTGCTGCAAATTGGGTGGCAATATGATATATTCCTTACATAAAATGTAACTTGGATAAATTGAGGCGTTAAAAGAAATAATCTGAATGGTATAAACAGGGTGGGATTGGATTTAAAGATTCCAATATCTTTTCCAACTCTGTTATTCTGTTAATAGCAAATATTATAATCCCTAGGAAATCATTTTGTTAGTAAAGCATTAAGGCCATGGCAAAGAAACTGAATTTCTTTAGGCTTCAAATATAGCTTGCATAGAACAGCCAATTAAATTGTTTGTATTGTTTTTTATTCACTTTGTTCATCAATCAGTCAATCATTTTTATTTGGTTATAGACCAGCAAATAAAAAGAAGAAAACTGCAATTAATTAGGCATGAAGAAAAAAAGTTCCAAATTATCTTAGAAGGATTAGAAAAGAAAATGTGACATACTGTGCAAACTGTACCATAGTACTTTGCTGTAGTCAAAGAAATAAAATCATTTTAACCCATGGCACAGAAGAGCAGAAGGATAAGTGGAGATTAAGTTGAATCAGGCACATAAGGAAGCTGTTTTTCATTCAGAGAAAATACTTTCCAAACTAGCCATTTTAGCCTGAAGGAGGGAAATAAAAACTTACATTTGAATAAGAGGCCATCTGAAGTACAAGATTATTCCCCCCAATTGGCACCGGTTTACAATCTTCTTCCTGCTTATCTTTTTCTTCTTCCTATGGTTGAGAATCTTTAAAATGCTAGGTTGAGTCCTTAGCATACCCTGAACTAAAAATTAAATGTGTCTGGACTGGAACCCTGGCTGCTGTTTCTTCATGCGTATACATTACATTCAACAGAATTCAGCAGCCCTGCAACATATTTTGCGAAGCTTTGGTGAAGCTAACACCATCCAGATTCAGATGTGTCCTAAGCAGAACTATAAAAAGGCATTGCAAGGAGATGACTTCAAATGGTCAAAACATAGAGACAAGCTACAGGCTGCAAGTAAAGTCACATGCATCTGGAACACGCTTCACCAGATGAAATTACTGCCTCAATTTTGAACTTTCATGACTAAGGCTAATATATTCAAAGCAATTCATTCTTTCCAGACAGTATTATGAGAGCAGTTATCAACCTGAGGCTGCCATTGAAAAGTTACAACTCAGATTCTCCTGTTTACATTGAAAGAACAAGGTTGGACAAATTCTGGAATGATTTGCTTGACTTATTTTGAGCTTTTGACTTTGAAATGAAATGTAAAAACCGTTTATGTTGTTGGGTAGGCTGCTTTTTTTAAAAAAAAAGCATAATTATGTAATGTACTTCAGCGACTGAGCAGCTTAAACTTTAATAAAACATATAAAACATTTTACATACTTGAACTGAAGTTATACTAATTGGATCTAATGAAAACTGACATGGGATCAGATTGATCAATGTCTTTTTGAATGTCGCTAAAAGCTAATTTCATTTTGTTAGGGACAAGTAACCTGGAGCACTTGAGTTCAAAGCACAGAAAAGTGTATTACTGCTACCCATACACAAAAATCTAGTCACCTAATGGTCAAAGCTTAACTGGCGACAGATAACTATCAACCAAATTCATGGAGGGCTGCATTTGGGTCTCTTGTGGCAACACAATTACTCTAAACCAGGGGTAGTCAACCTTTTTATACCTACCGCCCACTTTTGTATCTCTCTTTTTTTTAAATGAACTTTATTGATTACAAAACTAAAATATCAAACAAACACAACACACAGAAGAAGAAAGAAAAGAAACAGGAAAAAAAATGATTAAAAAACCTAACAATTCTACTATCGACAGTCTATGGTTCCTTGTTTGTAATCAATATTGGTGATACATTTACAAATACATCTTATTGCGAATATATAATTATGGTTTACATTTTACGTTATTTACTAATATATTTTCTATTTTTGTTCTATCCAATCATACCAGCATTCCCAGCTTCTATAATATTCTGATGTTTCTTTTTCCTTAAGTACTAAGGTTAACTTATCCATCTCTGCACAGGCTGTTATCTTCTCTATAACCCTCTCCTCTGTTGGAATATCTGCTTGTTTCCAACACTGTGCAAAGGTTATTCTGGCTGCAGTAAGAATATGCAGTATTATATATTTGACATTTTTAGGAATTTGTCTATTAAATATCCCCAGTAGGAAGAATTCTGGTTTTAATTCAATTTGCTCCCCTGTTATTTTCTCTAACCATTTTTTTAATTCTATGCCAGTATCTTTGGGCTTCAGTGCAGGGCCACCACATATGAAAAAATGTTCCCTGTTTCTTTTTACATTTCCAGCAATTCGGATTCATGTTAGGAGACATTTTCGCTATTTTCAAGGGTGAGAGATGCCATCTATAAAACATTTTATAGGCATTTTCTTTATATGCTGCTGATCTTGTAATCTTATTATTCCTTGTCCAAACCTTTTCCCATTCTAATAATGTAATGCTACGTCCTATGTTTCTGCTCCAAGCTATAATATTGCCTTTGACTACTTCCTCTTCTAATTCCGTCTCTAGTAAATAATTATAAAATTTAGTTATTTTTTTTTATCTGGACCTAATAAAATTTTATCTATTTGTTGTGCCTAAGTATAAATTCCAAAAATTTTTTTGTCCTGGCTATATCTATTTTGAATTTGCAAGTAAGCCCACTGGTCTACTTGTAGCCCCTGTTCTTGGAGATCTTGTCATGATTTTAAAGTTCCTTGCACATCAAGAAGGTCTTTGTATTTTATCATTTTATTAAGATCTAGATTGTTTGGATGTATCATCGCCTCCATCATTGAGACCCAAATTGGGATTTTTAAATAATGTTTTGTTTTATTTTGTTCCAATTAGCCAATAAAGAATCTCTAATTATATGTCTGTGGAAATACTTCTGCTTAATTTTCCCAATGTCCCATAAAAATGCATGCCATCCCCTCTGTAAATCATGGCCTTCTAAAAATAAGATCCTTTTATTCGACAGATTTACCCACTCTTTCAACCAGAGTAAGGAGGCTGCACTATAGTATAATTCCCAATTTGGGAGTGCCATACCTCCCCTGCTCTTCATATCTTGCATTGCCTTTGTTTATCCTCGGTTTTTTCCCTTGCCAGATGAATTTGGTGATTATCTTGTTAAGTTCCACGAAGTAATTTTTACGTACTTTTGCCGGTATTGTTTGGAATAAGTAAATAAATTTGGGCAGAATATTCATTTTTATAGTGGCAATCCTCCCTAATAAGGAAATTTGCAATTTAACCCATATCTCTAAATCTTTTTTAACTTGCTGTAATAATTTATTATAATTATTTTCCATTAGAGTTTTGCGCTCGGTGAAGGAATCTTAAAGAACTGAACAATTATATTAAGACACTTTAAGCATTTAAATTTGCGGATTGCAACAATTATTTCTTGACACCAACTTAACTGATTTTTGAATGTGGTAAATGTAATTTATATATATTTAATTGATACATTAGTAATATTGTAGTTTATATTTGGTTATAACACACATAAAAAGGGAGGTGATAATTAATTATTTAGGTATGGATATTTGATTATAGGCATTGAGTAGATTGAATTAAATAATTATTGTGATTAATTGTGATTATTATAGATTAACTCATTCATTATTGTATAGTAAGGCTGATATATCTATATTTAGATTTGTAAATATTTGAAATATTATTTTATAACACTATTTTGAGATTTGGGATTTTGTAGTATTTATAGATATACAGGTTAATATCATTTTAATTAAAATAGAGGGAATTGATATATTATTAAGAATTACAAATCCAGATATTTGATTTAGAAATTAGCTGTAAAAGTGTTCTGGAAAATATATATATATATATTGATAAGAGAGGTTAATCCTGTAACATATCATATTATTTAGCGTAGTGGCCATTTATAGTTGATATTTCTTAATAGTGAATGTTAATTTGGGACAACATATTTAATATAATACAAAAACAAAAACAAATTTTACAAGAAATGACTTCCGTCCATTAATACAACGCTTAAAACTGGAAAGAAGACTTCTTCAATACAAACAACTTCAATGCCATCAACCTCAGTGATGGCACAAAAGACAATTGAAGAAACTTTATCTGTAGAGAAACAACCTATCATCACGAATGCCAATATTCAATCAACCCTTCTTACTTTACAAGAGTCCATGCTGAAGCTTCAGGAAATAGTGGTAAAAAAATCATATCGAATCAAGAGCTGACACAAATGAACCAAAAGAAGAGATGGGAAACTTAAAGGCAGAAATGAAACTAGACATACTAAAGCTGGATCAAAAAATTGAAACAATACAGCAAGCACTAGAAAGGAATGAATCAACAATAAAGGAAGTTGAGAAAAGAATGGAAAAAATGGAAAAGAAGCTGGAAATGGTTGGTCAACAATTAAGAAATGTACGACTCCTTGGTATATTTTGAAATGGATAAGGCCGCAGCATATCTAAGATTCCAAAATATAATTGAATCTAAAGAAGAGGACTTAGAACAAGTGATGGCAGGAATATTAGCAGACCTCTTGGAAAAAGATAAGGATGATATTCTGAAAGAGTTAGATGAAGTATACAGAGTGAGCACAAATTATGTAAGACGACATAAACATCCAAAAGAGGCCCATGTGAGATTTGCCAGAAGGAAAGTTCGAGATATTATATATAAAATTTCTAGAGAAGAAACAATTACATACAAAGGGAAAGAAATTTTGGTGCTTAAACAAATCCCAAGAAGAGTGAGAGAGCAGAGGCGAGATTATAAATTCTTAGCGAACCAATTAAACTAAAAAGGTATCATATTTAGATGGTTAATCCCAGAGGGAGTGCTAATCGGGAAGAAAGAAAAATTAAATGAAGGCAGTAATAAGAGGCATAACGATATCATACACTGCTAAAAGAAATAAAGAAAAATATGCCCAACAAAATAATTAGAACAAAAAATCAAAGAATTAGAAATCCAGCTGCAAAACACCCCAAAAGATTGCAAATTGAAAAAACAGATGATAATAACTAAACATAAATTAAATGTAATTGAACAAGAAGGAATGGTCTCAAAGTTAAATACAGCCAGACAGATATTTTTTGAACAGGCCAATAAACCAGGAAGGTGGTTGGCTTATAAACTTAAAAAAGAAAATCAAAAAAGATTGATCTACCAATTAATAGATGAGAACGGGGATGCCCAACAACGGATAGAACAAAAAAAAGAAATTGCATGTAAATTTTTTGAAGATCTTTATAAAAAGAAGGAGGTAAATGAGGATATGATAAGAAACTATTAGGGTATTACTAAAGATAAAATAATTAAGGAGAAGATGAAGGAAATGTTAATTACATGGCCCAAGTTAAAAGCAGCAATAGAGAACCAAAAAAACAATAAAACCCCAGGACCCGATGGGATACCAGGGGAACTTTATAAAAAAATAGGAGAACAAATAAGACCTCTCATGGTGGAAGTATATAATGAGGTCCTACTAGCAGCAAGAATGCCGGATTCATGGAAGGAGACATTGATATTGTTGATTCTGCAAGAAGATTCAGATCCACGACATATACAAAACTATAGACCAATTTTCCTAATAAATACTGATTATAAAATATTTACTACAATTATAGCAAATAGATTGAAAAAAATATTAAATGAATATATACCATAAAGATCAAAACGGATTTCTTCCTAATAGGCAAATCAGGAATAATTTAAGGATAGTATTAAATGTTTTGGAATACTACAAAGCCCACCCGGAAAAACAAATAGCCCTTGCATTCTTGGATGCACAGAAGGTCTTTGACAATTTAAATTGGCAATTCCTAATTCAACAAATTTACAATATGAATCTAGGCACTAAGTTTGAAAACATCGTGACTACAATTTATGATTCACAAAAGGCAAATATTATAATTAATGGAGAGTACACGCGCTCAATAAAAATAGAGAAAGGAGTCAGGCAGGGATGTCCATTATCTCCCCTGCTGTTCATATTATCTTTGGAAACATTGCTTACCCGAATTAGACAGAACCCAGAATAAAAGGATTAAAAATTAAAAAAGAAGAATATAAACTCCACTTTTGTATCTCTTAATAGTAAAATTTTCTGTAACCGCCCACCGGTTCCACAGTAATGGTGATTTATAAAGTAGGGGACAAAACCCCTACTGCCCACCATGAAAGCTGGAATGCCCACTAGTGGGTGGTAGGGTCCAGGTTGACTACCACTGCTCTAAACTAATGACACATTTAACTTCACATTCCAGCTCAGCCTGCTCTTCTACACATTTTTCTTCCTCAATATATGACAAAGATGGCTTGTTCAGAGAACACAACACAAGATTCCTAGCTGAATTCTTTCATTTTTGAAATGTCTGTTTCTTCTTTCTCAATGGGAAAGTTAAGTTTAGGAGAGTTACTTTCTTCTATCCATACTATTTTCTTCTTTCTATAGAAACTTCTAGCAGCTAGTTGAAAATCCTAGGTTCTATATGGGAAAAGCAAATTAACAATTCCCAAACTTGATTTCTGTTTAATGATATATACTATAAACTAAACTGCACAGGGGGAAAAAGCACCAGTGTGATATACTGTATTATGGTGGATAAATGTTTCTGGTATAACTTTAACAAGAGTATAGGTAGAAGAATGAATTAATAACTTCTTATAAACAAGTATTTCCTATCCTCTTCTCTGTAAGACTCCAAAATGCCTATTAAAATTCCATCTGGGTTGTCTTTAATTTTAAGAGACTAGGACAAGCAGAGGAAATTTGCTAATAGTAAAAGCAGCTAAATGAATTAGCACTCGGTCTTTGAGGACAAGATTTCAAAAGAAAAAAATGCAATTAAGCAATCATGTTTAATAGAACAAGATGTGTAAGAGTTTCAGTAAAAACTGAAAAGTGCTCAACCATTACAGTAGATGACTTTTACTAAAAGGTAAAAGGTTTTGTCTATCCTGGAATATTTTTGTCCATCATGACAAATAAATCATGGCATTACAATAAAAGTTTCTTAATATATAAATAAAGTAGATTGGGAGGTCTTTTCATATCTTTGTGCTGTAGGGTGGCTCATTAGTTTAAGGAAATAAACATAGTGCAAGGAGAGTAAAAATGTCATTTGATTCTAATCCTTCTCAAAGCAGCACGAAGATATTTGCATTCATATCAAACTGAACAACTTCTAGAGAGAAAGAAAACTGGCTGTTATGTGTAGAAGGTCTCAGCAAATCTGATGGCTTTTTGATATGTTACAGTTTTAATTGATAAGGCAGTTGTAACCTGTCTCACAGGCAACTTGTACCTTTATAATTGTCTTCTCTCCTCCCCGCCCACACACCCCGGTTTAAATCTTAGATCAGTTTAGTCATTTGATGCGTTGGATGAAGTGAGCTGCTGCAGCTCAGAAAACTTAAATCTCTTGATAAAATTTGTTAGTCAGAAAAGGTGCTATCAGACTCCTGATTATAGATACTCCTCGAATTACGACCACAATTGAGCCCAAAATTTGTTGCTAAGTGAGACAGTTGTTCAGTGAGTTTTCAGTGAGTTTTGCAACCTTTCTTGCCACAGTTGTTAAGTGAATCATAACATTTATTAAGTTAGTTATATGATGGTTAACTGAATCCCGTTGACTTTGCTTGTCAGAAGGTCACAAAAGGGACACTGCAACCATCATAAATGAGTCAGTTGCTAACTGTCTGAATTTGATCATGTAACCATGGGTGTACTGCAAAGTTCATAAGTGAAAAATGCTTCTAAGTGACTTTTTTTCAATGATGTAACATTGAACGGTCACTAGATGAACTGTTGTAAGTCAAGGACTACCTGTATGTGTTTCCTGCTGCAGATATATATCGTGAATTATTTCTGTCATTGCAGTACAAAAGCTCTAGGCCCAACTTCAGGACTGCCAAAATAATGCACTTTTCTCTTTACCATCACATCTATTTTCTGAGCAAAATAAAGGCAAGATTCCATGAGGGAGCTAAATTGTGTCCTGAGGGAGGGTAACATTTGATCATATACTTCATAATGGAAATAGAACAAATGCCTCTTGGAAAGTGATGATTGATTTTAAAAAAATAGTGACTAACATAATGGTAATAAAAATGAAAAGTTTGTGAGATGTAATTGTGACATATTCCAATGTGAACTTTGTACCACAGTCCTCAAGCCAATCAAATACCATTCCTTTCACTTTTTACTTTGAGCTCTTGTCTTTTACTGCTGATATGATCTGATATTAATAATTGACTTTCTCAAATAACCTCCGATTCTGCCTTTTTTCTCCTCACTGCCCCTTCTCTAAAGGACTTGATTCTAGATGTAAAGGGGTTCTTGGTTAATAAGTATTTCTGTCCGATATATATGTTTTTAGAAGCAGAAAATATTTCAGAGAAAATGTCTTTTTCTTTCATTTCTTTCAAAAGCTTTTTAGAAAATTCAGCACTGCCACACTCCTAAAGGATCAGAAGATGTGGCTAACGGGATGGAGGTTTTTTGCTGACTTAAAAGAGAAGTACCTTCTTCCCTCATTGGGGAAGTGGGATCACCCACTAACGCTGCAGAACTGATCATTCGGGGTCAACTCAATCACCTTGCAATATTAAGCTGGAAAGATTCATACAACTCGTGTCTAGAGAACCCTTGACTTGCCTGCTTCATGCAGCAAGAATTTTCTGTGATGTAGCTAATCATTTGTTCCCCCTTTTCACTGCTAGCTGGTCTGTTAAGAATTGAGGAGAATGCTAAAGAGCTGGGGAGCTGGCTAAGGCATCACAGCTCCTTGCACTAGGCCAGCATATGGAACTTCGGCGAATAGCTGTCTTTGGATCCTGCTGGCTGCATTACAAGTAAGACTATCCATAAACTTGTAGAAAAGATACAGTCAGGTATCTCTGTAGTGTAACTTTTAAGAAAGCAGACAAAGAGAACCAGGTTGTGTTCTTACACACTCACACCTCTGCTGATCTGACTTGAATGTTTTGATTGTGCATGAAAACCTGACTCATATTCTGATTTTTTTCCCCCACCTATTGTCGAAACGATATTTCTTGCAGCAGAAGAGGGCTAAGCTAAATGGTTCCTTCCAATGTTGTTATTCCTTAGTAAGAGATACAAGATGTTGCATTTTCTTAAGCAGTGACCTTGCTTGAATTAAGCGATGTAATCCTAGCACATGGTGAAAGTATCTGTATGGATAGTTGTTTTTTTAAAAAAACATTCCTATCCTAGTCTTGGTCTCAGCTGGGATTTCTATGCTGTAGTAATTATGAGTTACATATTAAAAGACCATAAACCACAGAGGCGACCATAAAGGTTTGTGGCTCCTCTTGTTAAATTTATGTGAGTTTTCTTATAAACTTCTAGATGCAATCCAACATATAGGTCCGTGATAGTGAACTTATGGCACTCATGCCACAGGCGGCACGCAGAGCCATTTGTGCCAGCACCTGAGCCCCAGCCAAACTTACCTGCATGGGGTATGTGCGCAGACCTCCCAGCTGATTTTCGGCCCGTTTGAGGCTTTTTTCGGCCTCCCAGAGGCACGAGGGAAGCCTCTACAGCATTTGGAGGCCCCAAAACAGGGCCGTTTCATCGCTTCCTATATTTCTGGAAATATCGGAAGTGATGAAACGGGCTCATTTTTCAGCCTCCAAAGGCTGCAGAGGCTTCCCTTGAGCCTCTGGGAGGCTGAAAAAGCCCTCAAGCGGGCCAAAAATCAGCTGGGAGGCGCGTGCATGCCCAGTGCAGGTAAAGGAGGATCATACGCGCATGCGCAAGGGGCGGGGGTGTGCAATTTTTGGCACCAGACCCCCAAAAAGTTAGACACCACTGGTGTAGGTTTATCAGCTTGTAAAACCTAACATGATGTAGGAATGGATTATTTGGAGAGCCATCTGCTTCCGTCCTCCAACAGATCTGGGTCTCCTGTTGGAAACAGTATCATTTAGTGGACCCTGGACATGTGCTTACTTGGTAGCCATCTTGCCCTTTGCAACGACCTTCCAATATATGGTTGCTCCTACCCTGCAGACTTTTTAAAGGGCAGTTATGACCTGGCTTTTTCCCTGGCCAGGAGAAGCAGAGGACCTAAGTTGATGGGTCATAGTATATTCTTGTTCTAAATGCTATTTGAATGATTCAGTTAATTTTTAATGGCATGCATTTGTTTTATTTTGTAGTTACTCAGTTGCTTTTTTATCATATTTTACAATACAGTGAAAAAGATAAGTAATACAAACGTCAAAAAGAAAAATTAGAAAGTTATTAGAATTTACAGGTAGTCTTACTTACTTACAATCACAATTGAGCCCAAAATTTATATTGCTAAGTGAGACAGTTGTTAAGTGAATTTTGCTCCATTTTATGACCTTTCTTGGCAGACTTGTTAAGTGAATCACTGCAGTTGTTAAGTTAGTAACACAGTTGTTAAGTGAATCTGGCTTCCTCATTGATTTTGCTTGTCAGAAGGTCAGAAAAGCTTATCACATGTTCACTGCAACCTTCATAAACCTCAGTCAGTTGCCAAGCATCTGAATTTTGATACTGCAACAGTCATAAACGTGAAAAATACTCATAAGTCACTTATTTTCAGTGCAATTGTAACTTCAATAAATAAACTGTTGTAAGTTGAAGGCTACCTTATAAAAATGACTTCCCCTACATAACAACAAATATAAACAATTTTAATAATTTGTCATCTTCTCTTTCAAATGTAAGAAATGAGCTCTTCTTCCCATATCTAAACATATCCTTAATGCTCTGTTGTTCAGTCCTGGTCAACAGAAGACCATTAAGGGTTACCAGAGCTAATAATGTATCTATTTTAATCTTGATCAAATAAACCAACTTTGTATTCCTTTATTTACTTTTAACAATGTTGGGGTTATTCCTTCTCCTTCAAATAAGTTATGAAATCTGATTTTTTTTCTCATTCTTTTCTTTATCCCTTCTCACAAAATTCTTCAGAACTTTAACAGATCACTTTTATAAATCCAGTTGCTTGATGATTTCTTGTATACTACCCAGAATCTTGTTATCCAAACTAGAGAGTTATAAACATATTTCAAATAAATTAAAAATTACTCAGTTGTGAAACATTCTAATAATTTGGCAAGAGAAAAGAAATTGGATGTCTGAAAACAATACCTACTTGTTATATATACTGGTATTGTACAATACCTATGTATTTATTATTGCCATATATGAGTGAATGACAAGCTGTTTTCAAGGCTGATAGAGCGTATAGTGCTGCATCTTAAGCACAGTGAAGATCTATAGGTATGAAATACAAAAGAAACAATCTAAAACGAAAAAGTAATTCTTTTTTGTTATTGTCCTGTTGCAATATAATAGAAAAATTCATCCCATGATCTTCCAAGATACTAAGAGCATAACTTTTTAAAAATTTAATGAGATGTTACTTATGTTGTCAAGTGGATGTTAAAGCATTCATTAAAGTTGGGTTTCATAAAGGATAAATTAAAGCATGATGGTTATGCACACAAAATTTGATTTAACTGTCCAGGTTTGGCAGTAACCAAGTTATATCAACTGATAAGCCAGCACGTGATATTAAGAACTGCAGAATAACTTGGCTTAATGTACTAAAAAGACTAAAAAAAATTAAAAACTAAGCCTTTTTCTCTCTTTGTGCATATTTAAACATTCCTTTAGTAGCATTGTAATGTTCAATCTCAGCTCAACTCCTCTCACCGAGTTGCTGTGGTGACAACAGAAGGAAAGGACTACTATCTATGCCACCTTGAATTCCTGAAAGAAAAGATAGGATCCAAATCTAATATATAAATACAAGTCCAGTTGTAATACTCAGAACAGTGCTGGAATGGTTCTGGTGTATGAAAGAAATCAACATGAATTCAGAGCAAAGCTTTCAGAACACGATATGCCTCAGTCTGAAAAAGAGCTTTTTCAAAAGGCAACTGGACTATGTTTTTTCATTGAGGAAGACATTTTGTTTCTCATCCAAGAAGCTCCTTAAATTCTAATTGGATGTGGGGGGCGGAGGGGTGGTAGTCAAAACTGAAGAAGCGTCTTCCTCAAGGAAAAAACATCGTCTGGTTGCCTTTTGAAAAAGCATCTTTGAGACAACCATGACCTGGATGACTGAAAATCTCCACAGACCTATATGCCTCAGTATTAAACATGGACTAAATATATGCCTGACTTTACCTATTTATGAATGCTTTTTAAGGCTCCAAATCAAATGGAACTCTTTCTTCTATTAAAATACATTAGGCACCCCTCATCCATAATAGCATCACCATTAGAATTCTCTTTTATCAGCGTGGTCCCTGATTTTGTTAGCTGAAGACAATAGGGATCCAGAGTAGGAATTCTGTTACATTATTGAGCAAAACAGACCAATGGCTTGACTCAGTAGCTCCCTCCTGTTTCTGCCATTAGACAGCCCACAAACTGAAAAAAGCCATTGTCTCATAAATTGGCTGGAAATTTCAATTATGTATGCTGGGCAGAATAGTAAAGAATGATCGGGGAGGGTGTTTGTGGTTTTAAAGCAGATCACACATTCTACACTGCTTTTTTTTTTTTAAATCTCCAGAGAAGCAATTTAAGCGGTCTGCATTTGGACACTGCCTAACCCTCCCGTTCCTTCCTTAACAGAATTAGTCATATATTTCTCCTTCCAATCAAGTTATCTCTGGTTTGCTGTCCTCCGGTAATGGTAATGTCAAACAAGTGAAGGCTTGTGAAGGTTGTCATTGTATCAACTTCATGTTTGTAAAAAGCACATTGGTCTCACTGAAAGGCATACAGAAATGTGCAGGAGTGTTCAGGAGTGATAGGAAGTATGGCAATGTGTTACTATGTGTGTACTTCCTGCTCATCATGGTCTTTTGTCAAGTTCATAAAGTGATGGAGAAATCTGAGATGTTTGCATTATTGTTCTGAATGGTAGAGTTCACTTGACCTGGAAATCCTAAAAACTTCAGAAAAGAAAATTATTTTCGCAGGAACTCAAGGCAATGAGCCAATTCAGAGAAACAATGCAAAAACTTCCTTGATGTAGCTAAATTGTTCATACTGCAATCATACTAATCTTCACTTGAAGATTATTTATTTGTCTATAATGGATAAAAGTAGTAGCCAGTTGCATTTGCTACCTGAAACTAAGTGAATGGAATAATATTTTCATCTTGATACTATAGGCATACTGACCTGTATTATCAAATGTTTTAAGTATAATTTGAAAATTTACAAAGCAACTCATTTTATCTAATTTGCCAGTGTAATCCATTTTAGTTTAGTTTTCAGTATTTTTACCACATGAACCAAATCTGTAGTATTTTCTTTGCAAATAATGTGCCATTTAAACATTTTTAGGGGTTACAAGACAGTCTGCTTCAAGTCAGTTTTATCAACTGGACTGATTTGTTGAAGTGCTAAAGCAGCCGTTCCCTTCCATATATCTCTATCTACCAAGAGTAGCCCCATGGCGAGATAGGCAGCAGATAAATTTAATAATAATAATCTGATCCCTTCCAGAATTATCACTCCAATCTGGTTTCGGCATTCCAGGACTTTCCAACCTCTAATTTTAAATGGACATAATCTAAGCTAGGTCAGGGTGTATTAGTTTAGACATCCTACAATATTCCCTTCTCCTACGCGTTGAAGACTTATAAGATCATTGTATTTACCTTCATGTTAATTAAAGTATGTTTGCCTTTCCATTAAGCAATGGCAAAGAGCATTAAAAGACTTCTTACAGGTGCTTAATTTGGAATCTTCAAAAGTTGCTTTGGCATTTACTGAAGCACTGTATTCATTGAAAGGCAAAATTTTATTGCAGAGGGGTAAAAGGGGATGTAGCGGTAGAAGTGTAGGATTTTCTTAGGAAAATCTGTAGGTTATAGACCATATCTGCAAACATTGACCAAATGCAAAACAGTATTTCTGAGTATCAGCCAAAGCAGTGATAAAGCACTTTGGGAGGAGAAAACAAACATCTTAACTAAATCAGGACGTGTGTGTGTGTGTGTGTGTGTGTGTGTGTGTGTGTGTCTACATCACAATTTGGTGAATGTCACTCATGGGTACCTTTTCTGATAGCCCAGAAAATGAAACTGATAATGTTCACTGCAGTACACTTGAGAAGCAAGGACACTCCCAATGGAATTAACAGAATAAAAGAGTTGGAAGAGACTTGGAGATCTTTTAGTCGAATCTCTGGCTCAAGGAGAAGACCCTATTTATTTGTTTATTTGTTTGTTTATTGTTTTATATTGCTGCCTATTCACCCATGGTGACTTGAGGCGGCTTCCACAATGTAAAACCATATTGAAAACAAAAAATTAAAATTAAAAAACAATAAAAACTAACAAAAAGAATCAATGAGTAAAGTACAATAGAGCAGAATTTGGAAAAAAAATGCTATACTATGTCAGACAAATATTTCATCCAAGATTTTCAATATTCAGTTGTACATTCGGCATATTTTAATGATATGAAAATGCTCAATGTTCTGGATAAGAAACATAATTCCTTTTGAAAGTAGAACTTTATAAAGGGACTTAATACAGGAATTTTCCTGTGGCTCAATAGTTTAATGCAATATTAGGGCAGTCTTAAATACACACATTTTATCCACTCTGATTGAGAGGGCTTGGCTTCATAATTCTAGACACACTAGAACAACACAGAGTATATGTATCTTTTAATCTGGGATATGTATGTGTGTGTGTGTGTATATATATATATATATATATATATATTGTGGTTTTGTTTTTAATATGTGAGCCAGCCAGAGTTCTGTTTAGTTTGGTGACCTAAGATCTCCACATAAATAAGTACATATATATATATGTACTTATTTATGTGGAGATCTTAGGTCACCAAACTAAACAGAACTCTGGCTGGCTCACATATTAAAAACAAAACCACAATACAGTACACTAAACCAAAAAGAAAAATATAAAAGATTATCATCATGGGGAAACAAACATAAACCATAATCTAATCCTCATAGTTAAATAGCCCTGTGGAACCTGGGAAAAGAGCAAATTTTCAAAGGCCTATTTTGAGCTGTTTGAACATCTGGAAAGATACTATTCCAGATAGCTGATGCTACAGCACAGAAGGCTTCTGGGTAGGTGTTTGTTGGGATTCTCAATCATCCAGGTCATGGTTTTCCCAAAGGTGACTTTCTTGGTTTTGCTTCTCATCCAAGAAGCTTCTTCAGTTCTCCTTACATGCTTTTGGGGAAGCATCCTTGGGATGCTTCTGGGTAGACTATGGGACTAAAAGGCTAGAGTGATCTCTTCTGGGAGAGGGTAATATTGGCCTTTTAAGCCATGTGGAACTGTTGACTCTCCTACCCAAGGATCTTTCAGGACCTGAATACACTAGGTTGTAGTGGCAAGTTGTCAAGTTGTCTCCAGAAGATGGAGCTGGGAGACTGCTGTTCAGTGTCATTGTTTTGTCTGCAGTGCCCCATAAGGTTCCATTTATCTGTCTTTTGTAGTTTTGTTACTGTCCTGAAGCACTGGAGAGGAACCATTTGAAGTGCTGAATGACTTGTCTTCAACTGGCTGATGTCACTGAACAGTACTGCAGTTTATATTCAATTCCACAAAAGTAGTTGACAGAGTTTGATAATAAGCTCATTTTATTGAGTGGGCAGGAGAAAAGACAGACTTGGGAACATTCCGCTGATCATCA
This sequence comes from Pseudonaja textilis, assembly GCF_049901715.1. Classification (NCBI taxonomy): domain Eukaryota; kingdom Metazoa; phylum Chordata; class Lepidosauria; order Squamata; family Elapidae; genus Pseudonaja; species Pseudonaja textilis. The sequence continues at coordinate 139,457,402 of NC_141990.1, read as the reverse complement.
GAAAGTTCAGCTTGGAAGACCGGATTCTACTTATTTATGAAAAGGGTGTATTCCTTCTGAAAGATCATGGTCTTAACTTGAGAATGTTTCTTGATTCTCTGATGCCCTGGATCTTCATTTGATGATAGTGGATTTCTTTGTTTAAGGCAGACTGTAAAAACTTCTTTGTTTCACAAGGCTTTTAAGTAATTTTTAAATATATTTCTTCTGAGCTCTGGTTTTTAAAGGACTGGGTTTTTCCTGATCTTAATTTTGCTAAGTATGCTTTTAAGTTTTAAAGATGTAATTTATCCTTGGGCCCTTTCTAGTTCCAAAGGCTACTCAGAAATGCTTTGAATAAACACAGTTGCTTTGCCTGCCTGGAATATATCTCAGTTATGCATGAGCTGATCTGTGCTCTTGAAAGTATTTAGTAGAATGACTTTTAACATTAAAGACTTCAGATAGTGTTCAAAGGGCATAAGCAGTTGATATTCCCATTTTAAAAGATTTGACTAGCACATCTGCCCATAAAGCAGTGCAAGATAATTTAATAATGTATCAGTACATCAGGTCTCTGGACATACGCTGTAATTGGGTGTACATTCATCACCAGGGACTGCTTTTATTTAAGCAATGGGATTTTCCTGTCTATTCCACCAGCATCCTTCCATAAGTGTTCCCAGTTTTCTTTTAGATAATCTCCAATCCCCCAGGAGAGATTTGAGGGTGTTTCAAAAGAAAAGAAGGATTTCTTTCCCTTGACAGATTATTCCTGGTCAATGGGAAAAGGCTACCTTTGGATGCAGGTTGATAGTATGATGTTTTTACACTGATGCAGCAGTAGTTTTAGCTTTCTGGGCAAGATGCCGACTTTCTGTCTCTTTCCTAGTTACACCATGTTTTATCTCTCTTTTAAAAAGGGTGGGGTATGTGGAGCATTTGATTTCTAGAAGGTGGCTGCCTAGAGAACTTGAGGAGAAATGAAATGAGTATAAGAAGAAGAAATGGGGAAAAAAGGAATCCCAGCTGTCTTACTCAGGCCGCACACACTGCTACCTTACTACCTACCCTCTGTTCCACTAATGTGCATGGGTATCATTTGTATATCACAGATAACTTACTAGTAAAAGAAGGTAATGAATAAAATGTCAAAATTGAAAATACAGCCTATCTTCAGGTTAGGTAGAAAATGCATTAATGATTAAGCATACATTTCAAACAAGTGGGTTGTTATTTTTATAGTACTATTATTAAAATTGATATGTACCACAGTAAAAATTAAATACAAAGCAAAAATAAAACATGGAAAGGCCAAAAAAATAGAAAAGAAAGAAAAATTACAATAAAGAAAAAGAAATATATAAAAAATGATTTCTCACTTTATCACAACAACTAATAGTAATACAACTTGTAACTACAACTTATAAGGAACTATGACTTGTAACATATGTTCTCCTAAAATACAACATATGATCTCTTCTTGCTTTTAGCGGAGCTGTCTTTAGTTTGTTATTTTTTCCCTGGAAGTCCAAACAAATGGGTTATTTTTTGTTTAAAGTAAATCACTGTCATTTTAAAACTAATACTGAAATTGAAAGAGTTCTGTTGAATTAGAGAATTGCTTTTCTGCTAAATATTTTTATTTCAAGTATACTTGCACAAATTAGCAAAGAAATTATCAAAGCTCTTTTGAATCATAGGAGTGTTCTAAAGGTATCTTTTCCTAAAGGAAAAGAGCTGATGTGGTTCCCATCTTCAAAAAAGGAAAAAAAAACAGACCCAGGAAACTATAGACCAATCAGCCTAACATCAATACCCGGGAAGATACTGGAAAAGATAATAAAAAAACAGATCTGCCAACATCTAGAAACAAGTAAAGTGATAACTAGCAGTTAGCACGGGTTTGTTAAGAACAGATCATGCCAAATCAATCTTATTTCATTCTTCAACACAGTGACTAAATTAGTAGACCAGCAAAATACTGTGGACATAATATATTTAGATTTCAGCAAGGCATTCGACAAAGTAGACCACAACTTACTTCTTAGTAAGCTAGAAAAAAGTGGAATAGATAGCACCACCACTAGATGGACTCACAACTGGTTAGCAAACTGTACTCAACCGGTAATCCTTAATGGGTCTAAGTCTACATGGAGGGAAGTAAGCAGTGGTGTGCCACAAGGTTCCGTCTTAGGCCCAGTACTCTTCAATATCTTCATTAACGACTTAGATGAGGGAATGGAAGGGGAACTTACCAAATTTGCAGATGATACTAAGCTGGCAGGAATAGCTAACACTCATGAAGATAGGCTCAAGATCCATCTGGATCCTGACAGACTAGAACATTGGGCCGTATCTAACAAAATGAAATTCAATGTAGAGAAAAGTAAAGTCCTACACTTAGGCAAGAAAACCAAAGGTACACATATACACTGGGTAAAACCAGGCTCAATAGCAGTAACTGTGAGAGGGATCTTGGAGTCTTAGTGGACAACCAGCTAAATATGAGCCAGCAGTGTGCAGCAGCAGCCAAAAAAGCTAATGCAATCCTAAGTTGTATTAACAGAGGTATACAATCAGGATCAAGGGAAGTACTAATACCACTCTATAAAGCCTTAGTAAGACCACACCTAGAGTACTGCATCCAGTTTTGTTCACCACATTATAAAAAAGATGTTGAGACTCTAGAAAAAGTACAGAGAAGAGCAACCAGGATGATTGGGGACTGGAGGCTAAAACATGCAATGAACAGTTGTAGTAACTGGGCTTGGCTAGACCAGTAAAGAGAAGGACCAGGGGAGACATGATAGAGGTCTTCCAATATTTGAGGGGCTGCCACAGGGAGGAAGGAGTTAAGCTATTTTCTAAAGCGCCTGTAGGCCAGACAAGGAATAATGGATGGAAACTGAACAAGGAGAGATTTAACCTGGAAATAAGGAGAAATTTTCTGACAGTGAGAACAATCAACCAATGGAACAGCTTGCCCTCGGAAGTTGTGGGAGCACCGTCACTTGAGACTTTCAAGAAGGGATTGGACTGCCATTTGTCAGAAATGGTGCAGGGTCTCCCTTTGGGCGGTGGGTTGGACTAGATGACCTACAAGATCCCTTCCAACTCTGTTTATCTGTTATCTGTATCCCGGGAGAGCTAATCTCAGGTTGTATCTTATGCAGGGTTTAGAATTCAAAGACAGTAAAAATGCTGTACCTTCTAGAAACACAGACCTCGAAGGAACAATTGGGTAGATGATTGAGTATGGCTAAGAATTGCATTTTTTAAAGTGGCCTGGATTGTCTTCACAGTAGTAAGTGTTTTGCATTTTATGGAAATCTTCATGATTGCTTTTGAAAAACAAACAACATTTCTTCAACTGGATGAATATGTTTCGAACATATTAACTTTTGGATCACTCGTTGGCAAAGTAATGTTTGGATGACTTGCTGTTTATAAACATGTCTTGAAGGCCTAGTGCACGAACTCAGATGAAAATACAATTTTTCAACCTGGGCTGAAAAAGTGGAAGTATATAAAAGTGACAGTGATAGGTATATAAGGTCATTCTGTTAGTTTCACCCATCACACATCAAAATGAAGCCACCTAGTAGAAAGAATTATGATATATGTGAGAAAATGTGCATGCTTTGTGTCAAATTGAATAAGAAAAAATATAGCAGATTGGCTCATGACCTTGTGTATTATAAGTAAATGTCTTGATACATGCTCTGGCAAGTACAGTATATATTATGGGAACTGAGATATGAACAAAGCTCTTGGCTCCATGCATGTTTAAAATATAAATTATACCTGAGCTCTACGTTAAAAAAATTCCCACACAATTTGTATACTGCTATTTTAAACTATTAAATCCTGGATGTGGAAGGACAATTTTTAAAACAAAGATCTGAATAATCTTAGTATCAATCACATTGTTTCCCTAGCATTAATTTTTTAAACATTAAGAGTGTAAGTGGAAATATATTTAATCTCATTTCGTATTGAAAATTTAATTTCTTAGCTATGCTGTTGCTCAAGACAAGCACCTCAGAGGAAAGAATACTGTTGATTCCAGAACAATTAAAAAAGAACTGAACCTATATTCTTATTCAAATACTCTCTCTTCTGTACAAAAACTGCTGGTTCTGCAGGAATGCATCTGGTCAAAATCTAATTTGTATTATATCTTCACGTGGGTCAAATCCACTGAGAAATGCATAGAATATTGTTTCTTCTTTTTCATGGAGAAAATAATTACTTGGGGCAAAGTATGTATAAATAAGGTCTGCCCCTAGTTATGTCAATGGATAGTTTATCTATTGCCCTCAGTTGGTTGGTTAATAGTAGCTGAAACAAACCCCCAAGTGAATTGTCATCCCCACACCTGTTTGTATATGAATAATCTTTATCAGTAGTATTCCTACTGTTTTGTGAATCTAGGGTGTGTAAACTATGTGGTAATGACCGTGGGGCATTTTAGAGTTTAGTCCTTTGTGAAATTGGTTGGATTAGGTAACTGGATTGTAATTCACATAGGTGTAGACTGCAAGTAACTAATGAGTGTGATTTTAATCTTATTTTAGCACATGGTAGTCTTGGCCTGATACAGATCTGGATTTAGATCAAAGTATATTTGAAGTCAGGATTGGCAGCAAGTGGTTCTTATGGTAATTCCAAAGGATCTCACCCTAATAGCAAGAACTGTATGCAAAAGATTAGCAGCCTGAGCAAAGCAGGAAACATGTTTTACTTCAAGCTTCAAACAGAATAATTTTACTGAAAAATTCTGCTGGAAAATACTATACTGGCTCTATTTCAAGAAAATACAACTTGAAATTGCTCAAGTCTTCCATCTGAACAAACTCAAAAAAAATTGTGAATGTTCCATTTTTGGAAAATAAGGGGAACACGGGACAAGACTTTTCCCTTCTTTTTTTTTCTTTCACTCCAGGCCATAAGAGTAAGTAATCCTCTATGGGGATTAAGTAAAACAATAATAAAAGTAATCCCTTTACCTGATATTTCTATTGCTCAAATTTCTAGTAGCAGTTAGTATATACTAGCATCTCATCTGCTAAGTTTTTTGCTGGACTTCTCTAGAGCTCTAAATTTCACAAATAATATCATTAACATGACTACAATAGCAACAAAAGTATACTCGGATTCAAATTTTGTACACCAGAAAAGCTTTTGCATCAAGATGGTTTTAAAAAAAAGTATACATGCACACTAAAACTCAGCAGAGCAATCCAAATGGTCCTAATGTAGAATGAATAGTAGTCTTTATATTTGCAACTCAGAAGAATTAGTAGCTGTTTGATTAATTGTAGCAATCCAGACCTGTCTCTAGTAGCAGAGCAATGGCTCTCTTCAGTTTTAAACCATGAGTTTAACTAATTAGTATTTTGCCTCAGCATTCTACTTTTTTACCCTCTCCAGGCTAATAAAAGTAGGGGCATCATGATCCCATCTACTACTGTATTAGGTAAGTTGTTATAAACTAGCCCAATCAAAAGCCACAATATAAATGCACAATTAGTACTATCACAACATTCCTAAAGTGCCACTGAAAGTAGCTGAATTTTGTTTTGAATACAAGTTGGACATTAGTTCAAGCCAAAACAAAACTCGGAACAAAAGAAATTGTTTCAGTCTTAGAACACTAAGAACAGCTATGTTGAAACATGTTTTGTTTCCATTATAAGAAATGATGCAGACCTCCCTCTCTCTCTCTCTCTCTCTCTCTCTCTCTCTCTCTCTCAACAAAAAGCTACCATTGCTTAAATTACATTTGGGGGGAAGGGAGGATATTGGGTTTCTATGACTGATAGGACTGTTTTCAAGTTAAAGTGATCCCAGCAATTAGGACATCCCGATCCAGGATCTTGAGGGCTGAAAAGATTTGGGCAGTTGAAGTGATTATTTACTAATTCCGCGAAGGTCTATGTCTTAATGTCACCAGTGCTTCGTTCTGAGTGGCTCACAATGGTTTCTAAGTTGCACTAGCTAACACTGCTTAACAGTTTGTGATCAATAATTTTTCTGTGTATTTTTTCTCCAATTTTTGAATTGGTTTAAGCCATTTAAATGGATGTTGTGAAAAAGATTATCAAATTAATCCATGTACTTTAATATTGCCCTGTGAAATTCTGTTTCACCACATTCAGGAAGGGGCATCATTATTCTTATACTGAAAATACGTGTTCCCTTTGAACAACATTTCCTTTCCTATCTGCCTAGAATTTGACACAGATATGCTGGAATGTATTACTACAGATGTCATCACATTAGATAAACAAAGCTGCAGGCACTGTTTTAAGATCAGATGATAAAATACTAAAACTGAACAAATTCTGTGGATTTTAGAAGGCTTTGTCTCTTCAGAAAAGCCGCCTCATAAAGCTCTTGTCTAGTATTCCTGTAAATTTCATTGTGTTCTTCTGAAAGATATGCTGGGTATGTTGCTTCTGTGAAGACTAAAACAGATCAAAGTTTTGCCCGTTACAGTTTTGCGCTAGAGTTGTTATACATCAAATAGGATTATTTGTTGGTTGGCTTGGATCTGAATAGACGATTTCTAAATTTGTTTGGTTTGTTTATAATATTTATATTGCCACCCATTTTATGTCGAATTGTGGGCTGCGTCAATCAACTGAATCTCCTGACTGAGCCCCCAGGTGGCCTTTTTGTTGAATATCAGTAGTAGTGTTCATCTCACTGTTGTCATAATATATAAAATTCATTTTGCATGTATGGTTTAAAGCAGGGCTGTTCAAACTTGACAGCTTTAAGACTTGTGGATTTCAACTCCCAGAATTCCTCCTCCAGTCACGTTAGCTCAGGAATTCTGGGAGTTGAAGTCCACAAGTCTTACACTTGCCAAGGTTGAAGACCCTTGGTTTAAAAGGTGCCGGTATATATAGAAGATAGAACATAGAATAATAGGGTTGGAAGGGACCTTAGAAATCTTCTAGTCCAACTCCTTGTTCAAGTACTAGGGGTGATCTGCTCAAGGACTAAGGGTGATATAATAGCAGTCTTCCAGTACTTGAGGGGCTGTCACAGAGAAGAGGAGGGGTAGACCTATTCTCTAAAGCACCAGAGGACTGGACAATAAATAATAGGTGAAATTCATTAAAGAAAGATCCAACTTAGAAGTAAAGAGAAATTTCATGACAGTGAAAAGAATTAATCAGTGGAATGCTTTGCCTCCAGAACTTGTGGATGTTCCATCACTGGAGGTTTTCAAGAAGAAACTGGACAGCCATTTGTCTGGAATGGTATAAGGTCCTCTGCTTCAGCAGAGAGTTGGACTAGAAAACCTCCAGGGTCCTTCCCAATCCTATTATTATATGTTATATATATATTCCTGCGGGCTTGAAACCATTTTATATATTCCTGCAGGCTTGAAACCATAGGTGACCAATTTACAGGCCACATGTGGTTATTAGCTGCTACTGTATGGTTTCAACCTTATCTTGGCTTTGGCTCCATCTTCTGCAAGCAGTAAAAAGGCCTCCCATACGGTAATATGTCCCTCAACTCATATAATTTTTCCCGCTCTGGCTTTAAACGAACAGGTAATTAATACAATACATTAATTCAAATTGTAAATTGTGATTAAATGCATCATTATCCTTTAAAATAACAGTGGGTTTCACTTGTCCGGTAAAGGTTTTTCTATTTCCAAAGCTTGTGATGCATAAAGATTGAGTGCAACATGTCAACAATAAGTGTTACGTTTGTCACAGGTTTGACTTTCATAGATTTCTTCTTCAAAAGTTGGCAGTCGATAGGAAACTATTGTAATTGCTTACAAAACTCCCTTGTTTTGCTTCCTCAAAGCTATCTGACTCTAAATCACCTTAATTTTACATGCACACTTTTTTTTTCAATATGGATCAGTGCTCTGCAGCCATAAGAATTGGAGTTGGAGGAAGCTTTTCTTTCTAGGGGTCATCACAGTGGATCAGTTATCAAAATAATGGATTGCTTCCTGTTTTTGCTGGCTGATCTGATCAGGGCCTGAAGTTTATTGGAAACTTCAAGTTACATACTGAGCATGGAATCCAAGTCATGCATTCTTTTTAGTTGAGGGTGATTACATTAACTGTTTTGCACACATCCCCAAATAATTCAAAGCAAGTTATTCTTCTAAAAGCAAACAAGCTGCAAAATAATTTCTTCCTCAGGCATGGAAGTGACCCTCAACCAGCTGGCCAGTATGTTACTGCCATTGTGTGAGCCAGCAAACTAAGTTGTCTAAGTTGTCTGCTTAGTTTGTGACAACTTAAGGAGTGGTTTTGCCAGTTCTGTGTTTCAGAACATGTATCTTTAAATCAATAGTTGTGATTATGGGGGTTCTGAAGAACAGTGGGTCACCAGGTTAGAACACTGGGCTGACAATCGGTAGGTTTTCATTCAAGAGCCAGCTCCTGCCACCTGGCAGAGTGAATTCCTGTCAGAGACTCCAACTCCTGCCGACCCAGCAGTTTGAAAGCAGATGACCATGAGTAGCTAAATGGATACAACTTTGGTGTACAACTTCATGGGGACACAAAATCACAATAGTGATGACACCAGCAAATCCTATCCCTATGGAAACACTTTGGTGCTTCTGACATGGATCAATCTATCTATCTATCTATCTATCTATCTATCTATCTATCTATCTATCTATCTATCTATCTATCTAAATATATATAAAAGCGAAATACTACTCACACATCATCACAAAATCTCCAGAACCGTAAAGCCTATAAACTTGAAATTTGGCACCTATGTTCCTCTTGGCTTCTAGGTACACACTAAGAAAGGATTTTTCGAAATGGTCATCAGAACATTAGTATTTCATATATTATTATTAACACGCTCTGATGCTAAGGTGTTCTATTTCACCTCCCCACCTGAAAAGAAATCTGCTCCAAATGCAAAACACAGGTAGAGGAGAGGAGTTTCAGTTTCACAGCAACAAGCAGCTTTAGTACAGAACAGTTGAGCTAAGCCACGCCCAGGCTCCTTGCTGTCTCCTTGCTCACACAGCAAATACTCTTTCAGTTTCCAAACAGGCATCAACTCACTCTCTCACACACTGACAGGACATTTGCCAGAGATGAATACCGATGGATGCTGGTAGGCAGAGGCAGAATTTCCCCCCCTTATTTTCCTCCCCCAAAACTAAGCCCGACCACATAGTTTTGTAGCGAAGCACGGGTATTGAGCCAGTATTATTATATGGGGATTCTATCCATTTTCAAAGAGACAGTGTAACTGATAAAAATGTGCCGTAGAACCAAGCAAGATATCAGCGTGATACTGTGGTATATAAAATTATGATAGGCAGGCAGGCAGATACCACAAATGGCCAGTTCGCTTCTTCAACACACAATCAAACATAATTTGGTTGGATAGTTTTCATATCGCTTCTTATGAGCTTATGAAAAAAGTAACTCTGATTTGGGAGACAATTATATAAATTATAGTTTGGGGGAGTTACGTGTGGGAAGTAACTCAGCTATAACTCTGTTTATACAACTATTATAAGACTGGGTAGAACTCTAGAATACATTATTTATGCAACCATAAAATAGATTGTTGTGGTTTCAGTGTACATGCTTTGTTGTTATAGTTGCCAGCTAATGTGTAACAAGCTTTATATATAATGAGATGAAAATTAATAAATATTTGTTATATTTATTTGTTAATAAACATAAAGATGTAGGAATTCCTATCCCAAAGGTGCTTTTTTCAAAGGGCAACTGAACTTTCTTGGTTCTTGTTTTGTTCTCTTTGAGAACATTTTGCTTCTCATCAAACTTGGAAGAGAAACAAAATGTTTTCAAAGGAAAAAAACCAAGAAAATCCAGTCGCCTTTTGAAAAAAGCACATTGGGACAACCTTGACCTGGGATGATTGAGAACCTTCATAGACACATAGAAAGTCCTGATTCATGCATGTAGCCAAACTCTTAATATATATTAATAATAATTAATAATTAATAACATAATTAATAGATAAAAAATTAAAAATTGATACAAAGATGGTCCAGAATGTTGTAATGATTATCAAGATCTCTAGAAGTGAAACAATTATGTGTTTTACAGTGAACTGGTTTAATGTAATGACATGAAACTGCCACGTAATCTGTTATCAGTATTGCATTCCTCTACTTCAGCTGTCTGACATCTTAAAAGAAAAAAGAGGACTGTAGTAGCTTTTTTGTTGTTGTTGTTGCATATAATGCCTTTTTCTTCACCCAGAACCACACTGTGTATGTTGGATGGTTTGCAGAGCTCTCCAGATATAATTCTTCTCTTCCTTTGTGCTAATAGAAGAAATCCTTTCAAAAATACTCTTACCTAAACTATGATATGGCATGGCCTACGGACATTTTTTCCTCCAACCCACAAGAGCAGATGCTTGAAAACTGAGCCACTGGAGCAGTGTATCTATTGGTTGTTAATGTCTCGAAGCCTCCTGGCAACCTCAAGAATGAGACCTGAAAAATAAATTTTAAAATGTCCTTGAAATCTTGATAGCATGATTGATATAACTAAAAAAAATATTAATTTAAGAAGCTGAAGGATCAAACTGTCAAAGGCTTTGATGTATATTAGATGAATGCCCTCCCCACTCCAAAAATAGATGTAGAATAGTGCTTGAGTAAGGTCAACCACTGCTTTCTATGCCTTGAACAGGCAAAGATAAAGTTTGATTCAAGTCAAATATGGCTCCCAGTGACTTCAGGATCCTTCCTGGCAGTACTCTTGACAACACTAGGGAAGAGATTTGTCATCATTACATTCTTTCAGGATCCTTTTTTCCAAATTCTAGTCTAGTTAACCTACAACCAAGGTACTTCCTGGTGGTTTCCATTGAAGTATTAATGAGATTTAACTCTGTTTAGTTTTTGAGATCAGCCAAGTTTAGTTAGATGTTGGAGCACGAAGCCTAAAACAAACTTGCATGGAAATTCAGAAATGGCATTCATCTTCGGGGAATGTTTTGTTTGCTGAATTTTAAGGCAATGGCAAGTATTAGCATACTAAATTTAATAATGCGTGCATCCTGCAGTTTAATTTCATTTAAAATTTCTGAATCCTAAATGCTCCACATTTGTCAATTAATGATAACATAAAGGAAGTACAATAAACTGTTCTCAGTAAGTGATACGTTCCTTTTGCAAAACCTCAGTTTAAACATTCAACCTCTGGTCAAGTTTGTTGAAAGATAAATGCTCAGTTTGCTTTATACATTTAACTTTGGTGAAAATATTCAAGAAATATGCAAAAGAACAGGAATTTTGGAACATCATTCTGAATTCCTGTCAAGAATTTCCTCATCATTAGATCATTGGAAACTCCTGAGGCCATTTATTCTTTTGACTCTAATCTTAGATTTCTGTTTAAAAAAAAGTTTTATTATATATGGCTGTCATGTATCACCTGAATGATTGTCTTCAAAGAAGCTCATTGCACAATAATAATAGTTCCAGGATTATTCTTATCGTATTTGCAGATGGATTCCAGTTAAATACAAATTGAAATATTCCCTGTCGAATGATATTCCAAATGAGTATAACTTTTGTCACTAACAGATATTCAGATAGAAATCTCAAACTAATGTAGCATCAGTTGGTGATACAGACAGGGTTGGACTAAGTTAGGACCAGTCCTTTATTACAGTATTTCAAGGCACTGTGAAATCTCTGAGGGACTTGGGCAGTTCAAAAATGAGAAAAATCGAGAAATAAATTTAGGCAAGGTACATTTCTATAATGTCTGGATTACCCAAAGAAAAACTGCAGCCTATTATTCTATAGTTTATGTAAAAATTCTAGAATTTGAAAATATAATTCAACATACTTATTCTTGATATTGCCTATCAGCTTTCCCCTTAAGAGGACAGGCAAGATAAGAATGATTTACTGTGCAATATCTTAAAATTATAAAGATTTCTCCAAAAAAAGGAGATTAGGTTTAGTTCACAAAGGGACATGGATTTCCTGAGGACTTCTGGTTTGAAGGGCTTCGGCGATAGACAGAAATCCTTAATCATGCGTGGTGTCTGTCTGGGCTCACCGCTGGAGTGCCCCGAGCCGGCTGGTTTTGGGGCTAAGCCACCCCGTAGAGGTGGTAAAGAGGGGGGAGACCACCAGCAGGGTTGAGGAGAGCCGCATTTCTCCTCCTCAGCTGCCCATTACTCCCTTTCCCGAAGGCGGTTGCAACGGTGGTCAGAAATGGCCACTACAAAGGAGAACTCAACTGGAAAAGAATGTGCAGGAGGAAGATAAGAAGTGAAAGTTTTGGCTGACCGGGTTAAATTGTAAAAGCAACAACTAAGTTATCCTAGAATTTAAACTTACAAAAAATAACATCACTCCCCAAAAAGAGTCGGAAGCAGCGAAGGAAAGTGAAAAGGGAAAGGTTTGGCTTTTTTTTTCTTCTCTCTCCTTCCCTATACTGACAACTAAGAGACTTAAATAAGAAATCGGAAAAATCCGCTTTGACATCAATATGCAATTAAGCTGAAAATAAAACAAAATGCCAAAGGGATAATAAAGATTTCTGGACATTAAAAAAAATTTTTTTCATAAGCAGGAAGGGAGAGAAAAAGAATAAGGGCAGGATTTGGAAGAGGGAGGAGACTGCCTGGAATTAAAAAGAATCTACAGTAAAACTTCAACAAGACTTCTAAAAGATACATTTTAACTAAAACTTTGAAACTAAATAGTAACCCCAGGAAGAGAAAGTGAAAAAAAAGAGCAAAAAAGAAACAGCTTGCGTGTATTTGGATTATTTGGTGATCTTGGGATTCTTGGTTATTATATTTGAATGACTAAAATCAATCGGGTGGTTGTTTAAAAATTTATACAATGGCACCACTTCTGGATGAATTGAAAATGGAACTTAAAAAGTACAAAGAAGATGCACAAGAAGGCTTTTGGCTTCGTTTTTCAATTCTTAGAAATTGAGATTTGGAACTATGAGAAACAACAAGAAACGACTGCAAAACAAGAAGACTGGGACAAAGAAGAAGCCATCTGTAATGAACAAGCAATTTTGATGTGGGGAATAAAAAGGAAAGGGGGGAAAGAGAATGGAGAATTTAAGACTTAAAAAAACAACCAAAGAAAAGAAAAATAATTTGAAAAATAAGTATAATACTGGAAAGCAACAGAAAAGGAGAATACAGAAGAGAGAAATAGAGGTAGAGGTAGAGAGACAAGGGGGTAAAAAGGGGAGAGGGAAGAAGAGAGGGAAGAAGAAAAGGAAAAGAAGTTACAAAGGACCGGAGCAAGATATAGAGAAACAGGACCTATTTAGAGATAATGGGTGAAAATCTAACTGAAAAAGGGACTCTGTAAAAGTACATAAGATTGTATTGTTATATTAGTAATAGAAATAACTTTAGAAAATTGGAAACAACGTATGATTAAAATGAGGGATAAAATAGTCAGTGTAATTTAGTGAAATGTTTGTGAATAAAATAAGTGAGAAAATTGAATTAGGAAGGAACGGGAACATTTTAATTAGTTAATGTTTTATAAAATATAAGTGAAGGGGGGGAATTAACTATGGAAAGTGTATAATTGTTCCCATAGAAGTATGATATTTAATTGAAAAGTAATGTTAAAGATGTTAAGATTTTAATGAATGTTAATATTAATGATAGAATTGAATTGGAATGGAATGTTGTTTTAATTATATACATTTATAATTTTTTCTTTTTTTAAGAATACAGTGTGTATTTTAAGAATGTACCAAGCAGAATCCGAATGGAAGTTATGTATTATATTGAATGTTACAACTTTAGGGAAAAGATATAAAGGCGTCATACTCCAATCAGTAACTACAGGAGAAATTTTGTTTAACGAGAAAAGATAATAGATAATTGAAACAGGACAGACAAAAAATATGAATGCAATGGTTTGAATTGAGATGAGATAATTAAAATAAAATTAAGAAAATTAAAAGAGGGGAGAAGCTATGCAGAAAATGTAAAATAGTAATAAGATATGGAATAGAATATAAAAATGAACCTGAACCTGAATTTCTGTCTGTACGAAGAAATGTAACCCTGGATTACGCTACTTTCAAAAAAAGATGTTTTATTTGTATTTTTTTTCTCTTTGTGAAAACTCAGATAAAATTTACAAAAAAAAAGGGGGGGGACATGGACTTCCTCATTGATAAAAGTCGTATTTTGAATATGAATATAAACACTATTATCACAATATCTCATGTAGCTTTAGGTACGTATGAATCTTACAGCTTTTTCCAACATGTTTCATTTATTACTCTATCATTAAGGTCTGCATTCTTTTTTTTTTCACTTACATCATCAGTCCCATAAATTGCCTTAAAATCGTTGAGATGAAAGATATATGCACACCATGAAATATTCTAAGTGTTGAAGGCCAAGAAAACATGGAGCAGATTTCTTCACATTTGACTTAAACTTTATGATTTAAAGTCTCCTATTGCTGATCCACTAGGAGAAAAATCACCTTGGAGAATGGGGAAGGAAACTAGACTATAGTAGGTAACTCTCTGGCATGAATCACATCTTTCCTAAGGAACCATTGACTGGATGATAAGGCCCTTGATTTTGTAAATGAAAACAACAATTTGAGCATCATTTCCCTAACGAATAACAATATTTATGGTCTAGACCATCCTTTCCCAATCTGTTACTTAGCAGGCATGTTTGCAGACCACATTCCTATTTTGATTTCTGCCTTTTCACAACAATTTGAACCTAGGTACATATCCTTACATACCGGCCATAATTTTTGGCTTAATCCCATATGTAAGAGGTAGATTAAACCACTCTATAATTAGAACATTGTAAAAAAAATAACAAAAAAGAGCTGATTAATTTTCATGAAATAATGTGTAGACCTATGAGGCGTAAAATCCGACCCAAGCCATCAGTCGAGCATCCTGCTCAAAATCATTTTTAGAGAAACCTATGTAATTTGGCTCTTAAATAATTATATCAGATGAGGTATTCTCCTACAGCCTTGCCCCTCCCAGAAAGTAGAACAATTATGGAAGTGGTATTATTTTTTATTTCCTTCTAAATAATTTGTAAGTTTTTGCCTACCAGTGAAATTAGAAGGAATCTTAGCAACATTTCCCTGACGTTCCCATTTTGAGATACAAATCCTTAATGGAAAGTTTATGGGTTTACTAATGAAAATACAACTTTTAAAAAAGATAATATTTTGCAGGCTTCTTCTATAAAAGAGCAATTAAAGGACAAGAATTTGAGATCTGAGTTATTTGGTCAGAGACAGGAAAGAAATTGTTCAATAGAATAGACATGTCCTTATTTCTACAGACATATATGTATATTTGTGCATGGCTGCACCTGAATCTGTAAAAGAAGGCATAGCATGAGCAGACTTTTGCAGCAAAGCTTTTTGTTAAAAAAAATATTAGATATTACATCGGAATGTGTGTGTGTATATGCTTGGACTGCATTCTAATAAGAGAGCAGAAGTGATTTGTACACAAATACGTTCCATTTTTCTCTGAAGAATAGGATAGCAAATTCCTTTTTAAAGAATGGTTTGACTAGAAAAAATTAAATTTTGACAGTGATCCACTGAATCTCAAGAGTGGAGCATACTCAAAGTTAGATCCTTTGTTAGCGGCCAGTAAGGAGCCAGAGGTTGATAAGCTTTGTCTACTTCTACAAAGATAAAAATCCTACTGAATCCAATGGTGATTTCTCTCAGTTAAGGATACAGTTCTAAGGATAGACTTCATAGGAGTCATAACAGTACACTTCAACTAATTTTAAAGGAATTGTGCTGGGTAGAAAAGGGAATTGTGCTGGGTAGAACTACTCCAGTAGTCCATATTGTGTATCGCATGTAAAGTTTTCTCTCCTATACCTTGTTCACTCTTTTTTTACTTTTTCTGCCTTTTTAGATTCTCCGCAGCATCCTTCTCTTCCCTACAATAGAACGCATGGCAGAATCCCCACAAGGCAGGCTCCTGACTCCCCTGCTCTGCCAGCTCCGTTATATTCTGTACATTCCTATATATTTGGCCACCCTTTTACCAGAAAGTGTCAAAAGCTTCTTGGTCCGCTTTGCACTGAATCAGCAGAAATGGAACGATCAAACTTTGGTAACAACAATAACGAACCTGCTTAACATGGATTGTATTGGTGAGTAGGACCAGCACATGAGGCTCTTCTAAATTATCTGATCTAACATGCATTTTTATCGTTAAAAAAAAATAATGTATTCGGTAGCAGTATGGGCATAAGCCAAGGGAAAAGTGCCTTTTTCCTCCAGCAAAAATGGGTAGGTGGAAAAAAGTTGTTTGTTTGTTTATTCAACTTGTTTATACCATCAATTACTGAAGTCTCTTGGTTGTTTATAATATATGACATGATCTGCAGTATTTGGAACTTGTACTGTTGTTGCAGCCTGTAAGCCTGGGATATACAAATTTTTTCTGTATAGTATCTTCCTTTGAAGTAAAATGTTTCTTGAAATTTATCTCTCCCTTCATTATTTTTATACGCGCACACACACACAAACACATAAAACATGTGTGTGTGTGTATAATTTATGTATGTATGGCATTCAGCTTTGTTCGGGTATTTTCTGACGTCATTGTGCTTTTAAAGTTGTAGCAACGTTTTGGCAGAATCTCATCTGCCATCCTCAGGCTTCTGTATAGTGTTTGTCTGTGAGATATATATGTTTTCTTATGTTTCCACTGGTATTTATATGTATGGTATTCAGCTCTGTTTGGGTATTTTCCCACGTCATTATAGTTGTGCTTTTAAAGTTGTAGTGACGTTTCGGCAGAATCTCATCTGCCATCATCAGGCTTCTGTATTGAGATATACAGAAGCCTGATGATGGCAGATGAGATTCTGCCGAAACGTCACTATAACTTTAAAAGCACAACTATTAAGATGTGGGAAAACACCCGAAGAAACCTAAATACCATACATATATACATACATACATACATACATACATACATACATCATTGCTGTGGGCTAAATTGGAAGTTTATTCTCCAACAGTTCCCTGTGCTTATTGCTTATTGTTATATTGCTGCCAAGGCTCCCTGTCCTTATAGGATAAGTTAAGAGGGAGCAAGGTTTGAGAAAAAGTAGGAGGGAAATGCTGAAAAGCATCTCTTTCTCAATTCTGCTGATTAAAAATACCTTCTGAATCAGAGCCTTCCATCATTGACAGGAAATTAATCAGAAATGCAACTCAGAAAATTTACAAAAGCAAACATCTCCAGAGGTGTTTTTATAGATGTATTCCATGTTTCCTAAATAGTGCTTGTTGTCCCATTCTGTTTTAAAATCTTAAACCTTTTTGCCCCCTTTTTTATAACTTTAGAGCCAATTCCTCCTCTGCTATATTTCAGAGGTGCAGTTCCTGAAAATATATGTTGCTGTTCCCACTATTTTGAAGTTGAAAGAGATGATAATTGAGTGGTAAGCCTTAAAATAATGCTTAACTGTAACCTTCAAAAGAAAAGACCAGAAAAAATTGGGAAATCCTATTCCCACCCCATTGTATAAAGCAGTTGTGACTATTTTGCATCTTTTTCAAAAAAAAATAACAAATGGAAATTTATCAAGAAGAAATCTAACTGGGAACTTGGGAGAAGTTTCGTGTCAGTGAAAACAATTAATTATTGGAACGGCTTCCCTCCAAAAGTTGTGGATGGTCCATCACTGGAGGTTTTTAAGAAGTGATTGGACAGCCATTTGTCTGGAATGGTAAAGGTTCTCCTGCTTGAGCAGGGAGTTGGACTAGAACAGGGGTTGCCAATCTTTTGGACCTCAGGGACCACCAAACTCGTAATTTTAAATCCCACGGACCAGAGACCCTGGGAAAATCCCACCCCCCCCTAAAAAAAGTATGCAAGACAATTCCCCACCCCGTTTTCCTACCGATCAATCATTCTTTATTTGGGATCACAGGATACTGTCTCCAGCTCTGTTCTCGGGTGTGTGTGGGGGGGAGAGAGAGAGACTTTTGGCTTCATGCAAGGAAAGTAGCAGAAGTGGCAGAAGTCTTTCTTTCTCTCCCCCAAACTCCATCAGAAACGAGTCTTTGTGAGTCTTTGTCGCACCGCTTTGGCACAACCTCTTGGAGCAGGAGGCCTTGCAGGGTCCCAAAGACTCATTTCTGGCAGAGTTTGGGGGAGAGAAAGAAAGACTTTTGCTGCTTTCCTTGCGTGCAGCCAAAAGCAGAAGAAGAAAGAAGCAGAAAGAAGCAGCCCAATGGCATGGCCAGGAATGTGGGGCGACTGGGGCAAGTTCCCCCCTTCCGCCCTTTCCCCTCTCCCCTCACTACCTCGTGTTGTTCGCAGTGCAAGTGATGCAAGCCTTGTGTTCCCGCAAGCCATGTGGGTGGTGCAGCCTTGTGTTCCCACACAGCCGGATTAATTGCTTTTGGGGGGGATGCTTTGGGAGTGACATTTCTCTGCGGACCAACAAAATTTTCTTGTGGACCACAAGTGGTCCCCAGCCCACTGGTTGGTGACCACTGGACTAGAAGACCTCCAAGGTCACTTCCAACTCTTGTTATTTTGCCATTCATCTCAGCGTCTTCTGAAGAATTCTTCAAAGAATTTGTTACAAATAGGTTCTTTAGCCAGATAGAAATCCCCAACATTTTAGTGAATGATATATATAATTGCATGTATCAGTTTAATCAACTATATAATAGAGATTCTGGGAAGCAAGGTCTGCATGGATAAAACCTGTGATGGATGAGAAATTTGTTTATTATTAAATTAAACTTAATAACAGAAGCAATCGGGTTTGTTCCATGTCATCTTTACAGGTGAAAGAGTGGGAGGTGTTCCATTTTACATTCC
Organism: Pseudonaja textilis; assembly: GCF_049901715.1. Lineage (NCBI taxonomy): Eukaryota > Metazoa > Chordata > Lepidosauria > Squamata > Elapidae > Pseudonaja > Pseudonaja textilis. The sequence goes on along the minus strand of NC_141990.1, from coordinate 139,438,548 downwards.
ATACCTCATTCCTTTGGACAACATGGTATCATTTTTGTAAGGATTATAATTTTGAAACTTAGCATGGTGGGACTGTCATGCTTGTTCTTTCACAGCTAAATGGGCCATTGCCAGACTCCTGTCTGGAAGGAAGCATAGAAAACATTGATCATGCAATGATCAGAGAATGAGTTCTTGGGGATTTGATCCTCTGGCAACTTCCTATTTTTTATGTAATAAAACCCTTTTGGGAATGACTGGTTTTATTTGGCTGGACTTTAAATAATTTGGCTGGACTTAAATTACTAGCAGCCTTTAAATAAAATTAAATATTCGTTGATTTTAATGAGTCGCCTTCCTTGGAAATGAATCATTGTGGTTGGCTGAGTTGAAAGGAAATGCCCACAAACATTAAGACTATGAGAGTAAAGGGGTTTTATACAGTAACAAACTCCTAGGCTTCCTGTATAGGTAAGTAATCTAGGAAGTGGCATGTCCTATACCATCTGCTTCAGATTAGCAGTAACTGACAATATCTTGGTCAGCAATCATGGCTATTTTAACTTGGCTTTACCAATCTGTGAGTGTGCAGTGAAATAAAATTGGAACAAACATTATATCCATTTGCCCTTCAATAATCCATTAGGTATGGTTTAGAAATGTGCAACAAATGAATTTATATCTCCTTTCCAGGAGGTTTGTGTTAACTAACTCATTAAAACTGTATGTGTGTGTGTGAGTGTGTATGTGTTACCTTTGGCATTAGTTTCTTTCTAATTGCTGTAATTGCAATAAAATCCATGATGAGAAGAGAAGGTAAACGTTTCCTTTAAAATAAGGTCTTTCCTAGCACAAACTAACCTGCCAGGGACTCGTTACCACGTCCGGACCTTACTCACAACAATATGTTTTCTCTCCTCTAAAAAGGAAATGAGATTTAGAAAACCTAATTATAACAAGACTAAGTGCCCAGCCCGCCTTCCATCAAACTCAAAAAGTAAAACACCATTTAGAAGTGGCCTCAAGCAAAGTCTTGGTTATGTTGCTGTTAATGGGAGAATTTCAGCAGAATAAAACATAAGCTTCAAAGTACATAGGAAGTTACAGCAATCAGGAAAGAAAGCATGGTGGTCAACAATATACCATTCAGCGTTTAGCTAAAAAAAAATAAACCCTTAAAATGGTCTTGTATGGATTTAAAAATAGAGGACTAAATATTATTAAATAAATCAGCTAAATACTAATTAAGTAAGCTGTCTCAGTAACAACATAGCTTACTAGAATTTTCTTAGGATTTAATTTTTTTTTTTTGGCTAGTCAATTGTTTTTTCAAATATTGCATTTTCAAAACTTATTGGACAGATACTGTTCTCTAATGTCTATTACAGGGATCTCCAACCGTGGACCAGCACCAGTCTGCATGCCAGTCTGGACTGCACAAACAAGTGAAGCCCCATCTGCAGGATGCAGACAGCATGTGAAACCTCGCCCCCTCCGATCCATAGAAAAACCTCTCTCCGTAGAACTGGTCCCTGGTGCCCAATAGGTTGAGGGCCCCTGACCTATTACACCATATGTGCAACATGTAGAAATCAGCACTGATATTAAAATAGGGATTCTGCTATCTTGCTCTCAAATAATTGGGTATACCCTTTCAGAAGTCGCAATTAGTGCTTGTCTGCTTTCAGGAAATAAGTTACGAGCTATTTTAACCCTTTTTCTTTTAGTTTTATACAGTATTATTTAACTATTTTGAGAGCCTTATCGGTATACATTGACATAAGAAATATATGTGGGTGTGGGTGTGCGCGCGCGCGCGCATGACTGCATGCACATGTGCATTTGTTGAAATTAGAAATATATCTTATGGATAATAATAAATCACTATAAGATATTATTATTTGTATTCATTCTAAGGATGACAGCACCTGCAATAGAGAGTACATAGTGGCTTTATATTAGTTCAGGCAATAAACCGGGTGGGCATTAAAAGAGCCGCAGAGTGCCTCTTAATTAATACATTGATTTCACTGTGAGAAAGATATGGATATAACAAGACATAAGAATATTAAAGTTATCTAGCAATAGCACTTAGACTTACATACTGCATCACAGTGCTTTACAGCCCTTTCTAAATGATTTACAGAATCAGCCTATTGCCCACAACAGTCTGGGTCCTCATTTTACCCATCTCAGAAGGTTGGAAGGATGAGTCAAGCTTGAGTCGGTCAGAATCAAACTCCTGGCAGTTGGCAGAATTAGCCTGTAATACTGCATTCTAACCACTGTGCCACCATGACTCCTAGACATAGAAAACAGTGATAAAGCATCTTTCTTTACAAAAGCCAATTCTTAAACATCTGACTTGGTTTTGGTTTTTGCCTACTAAGAACTTCAATAATAATAATCATAATACTTTTACCACTCTTCAAAGACCAGTATTTAATGTATAAACGAAAGGGAAACGAAAAAAAAATCATTTTCCTTTGAAGGTAATATCCGATAAAATACTTTTATATTTCTAATTGTATCTCTAATTCTCATTTTCAAATATTACATTAATTCTTTTCTTCGTGATGTCTCTTATGCATGAAAGGTTTGCAAACTCAGGTCATTTCTGATATGCCTCCTGTAATTCATTGAGTGTAATTCTGGGTTAGATAACCAGCTAATTTGTTATCGTTTATTTATTTGATTTGGTTTTTATCCCACCTTTATTATTTGTAGAAAAAAACTCAAGATGGCCAATATACCTCATCCTCTCTTCCTCCGTTTATTTTCCCCACCACAACCACCCTTGTGTGGTGGGGCTGAGAGAGAGAGAAAGAGAGAGAGAGAGAGAGATTGACTGGTCCAAAGTCACCTGGGTATTTTCATGTCTAAGTTGGAGAATGCTCAGTCTCCTGACTTCTTAGGCTGGTGCTTTAACCACTAGACTAAACTAGCCTAGTGATGACCTAGTGGGTATCCCTTCTGCCTGTTTTGGCCCCCACCTCTTCCCAGGGATTATGATTCCCCTATTGCTAAGTGCCAAAGACTACCCAGTTGAAGGGGGAAATTATCTCAGCAGATATCAGTATCTTACACTGACATATGCTGTTCTGAACAGTAACAGCACAATCCTTAATGTCCTCACAAAGGTGCTAGATAGATAAATTAGAATTAGAATTCTTTATTGGCCAAGTGTGATTGGACACACAAGGAATTTGTCTTGGTGCAAATGCTCTCAGTATACATAAAAGAAAAGAGTCAAGAATCATAAGGTACAACATTTAATGATAGTCATAGGCTACAATAAGCAATCAAATCATACTAGGAAACAGTCAATATAAATTGTAAGGATACAAGAGACAAAATTACAGTCATACAGTCACAAATGGGAGGGGATGGGTGATAAGGAGTGATGAGAAGATTAATAGTAATAGTAGTGCAGACTTTGTAAATAGTTGGACGGTGTTGAGGGAATTATTTGTTTAGCAGAGTGATGGCTTTGGGGAAAAAACTGTCCTTGTGTCTAGTTGTTCTGGTGTGCAGTGCTCTATAGCCTTGTTTTGAGGGTAGAAGTTGAAACAGTTTATGTCCAGGATGTGAGGGGTCTGTAAATATTTTCACAGCCCTCTTTTTGACTCATGCAGTATACAGGTCCTTGACTGAAGGCAGGTTGGTAGTAATTGTTTTTTCCTACCAACCTGCCTTCAATCAAGGACCTGAAATGAAATGAAAAGGAAACACAAGAAGATGAAATAAGTAGCTACCTCAGAATAGTTTTACACTATCATCCGCTAGGTTTCATTTTATCAATATCCAAAGATTTCCCCCTTTTGAAAAATAAAGAGGCTTAACCACTTTCCAAAGAGAAACCATCTTCCTCCACGTATTAAGCATATTAAATTTCTAGCAAACGAAGGGGGCGCCAAAAAAGAAAAAAGGGAGTGAAATATGCTTTCTTTATAGCTTATATTATGAATGTAACATGGTTGGGGGTGGGGGGAGCATGCTTTGTTTTTCTGACTTTTAAAAACTTACTGCCTGAAAAATATTTTCCATTGAGCATGTAAGTAGCTGATTTAAGGTGTGGGCAGACGGGTCTGTATCTATAGCGCACAGGATTTATTATCCACTAGTTTGACTGGCAAACTTCCTCCGTTTGTTTCTGTAAAATTTCCACAAAAGTACAGACATTACATAATGAGCAAACACTGCAAGCCTTTTTGAGAGAGGCAGGCTTCTGGGTCAAAGGTTAACGCCTGGATGACAGCAAAGATACAGATAAGCCCAGAAAGCCCCCAAGCCCCCTCCTTACATGCAGTCCTTCCTTGCAATCTTAAATCTGTGGCTTCTCTGGAGGAATTTCCTTGGTTGTTTTTTTTTTTTTAAATCTGTTTACTGACCAGAAGAGTACTGAAGATGGTTTATTTTACAATATTTGACAGCGATGGAAGAGATTTTTTTTTTGGGGGGGGGGATCCTTATCTTGGGAAACAGTGTTCAAAATTGTTATTAAAAATGAAATGGAAAAGTATTTTCTTCCCATTTTATATCAAAGTGAGCATAACTGGATACAAACCATATTTAATAATTGACAATCCGAGGGCTGAAGAGTGGATAATGAGCAGAAAGCAGAAACGAAGACCTTTATATTTTTCTTTTCTTTCTCCTCTCCTCCCTTCCCTTCCCCTCTTCCCCCTTTCACTTCCATGAGTGAGCCTGAGAATCAATGTATCAGTGAAATAGAGAGGTGAGAAAGGTTGAATGCAACCAACAAGTTTGCCATGCTTTAAAGGAGTTCTACAAAAGTTGATCAAATTCCTTGGATTCCTGATATGGAATGTGTGGATGGAGTAGGCAAATTGCACCTAGAAAGTTGTTCCTGGCACCAGGGTAGGCTTTGTCCCTGGGCTTGGGACCCCAAATGTGTGAAGAGTCCCATTTCCTGCCTATATTGACATCTATGATGAGTTTTTCTCGGCTGCCTTATATATTTATTTTTGTACTATTTTGTAATTGTTTTTAATTTAATTTTAACGTTGTTAGCTTCCTAGAATCACTTCAGATGAATAGCTATCAAAAATAAGTAAGTAAGTAAGTGTCCTGTGTTTAGGCAGGAGTCAGGACTTGTAATTATATTTTGGGATTTATAATGTGCTCTTATGACATTGTTGATTCTTGGTGAGCACCTGGATAGATTTTCTATGTCATATAGGTACATAGCTTTGAGCTAAATTATGCTTCATGTTAGAAGAATGGAAGGAGATACAACAACTGTTAAATTGTGTAACAGTACAGATTACAGGTGGACCAACTGCCCTGTTTAACAACCCTTCAGAGTTATGGCACCATTAAGAAAGCAACTGTACAATAAGTCCTCACATTTACAAGCATGACAACATACCATGGTCACATGATTGCCATTTGAGCACTTCTCAACTGACTTCTGACGAGCAGAATCAGTGGAGAAGTTGGCAGTAAAATTGCAAGTCACGGCCATATGATGATTCAGTTAATGACCATAGTGGAAGTGATGTCATAAGCCTGTTGCGGTCATGTGATGTTTCACTTAGTAACCACATCACTTGGTGATGGAATTGCTGGCCCTAAGTGAGATTGTTAAGCAAAGACTACCTATACGTGTGGTGTTTTAAGTCCTCTGGGTGAAAAGGTTTCTGAAAAGGTTGAATAATAAATGCCACAACTGTATTTTTCACAAAAGCTTTCCATGGCTGAGCACAAGTGAGTTAACTAGCTATAAAAAACTTTGAGTATAAAAAAAAACGATCACAGAGATTGAAAATTATATATGAAATAGAAAGAATATGTAGAAGTCATCACATTAAAAAGTTGGAGAAGAGGGGGGAAACCCTTTTTGTTTTATATGCACATAAATTATTACTTTATTTGCAGTACATAAATTAAAGCTGTTCCTCTCTTCCAGTTTGACCTATAGAAGCACTGAGTTGGAATAGCATCTGCCAAGCAAACTTGAGAAATAAGTTACCTTGAAGTATAGGCTCAACACTATTAAGCCCAATTAATCAGTGATTGGTCTTCCCCAAACGAGGTCAATCCAAATATAATTTAGCCTAGCATGATGGGCAAATATGCATTAAAATATTCAGTGAAGATGTGGTAAGGCACTTGAATGAATGATTCATCAATCTTATGTAAGATACATACGCCCATATTTATTGCTGTTTGAATGATATGAATTGGAATTATTTTATTTCAGATGCTGGCTAGAATGAAACGATCCTGGGTATAAAATGTATCATATCTAGTTCTAGTTTTCACCACAGTCAGCACCCAAGCAAGATTCAATTAATCAACTTACTATTTTTAAGTTGACATACTATTTCTGATCATATTTTTAAAGTTAAACTAAAAAGCATAATCCTACAATGGCATTATTATTGCTACCATTATTGATTAGTTAAATTGATAATAAAAGTGTTTTTTTAATTACAATTTGAAATCTATCTGTTCCTTCATACACATATTAATTCAACTCTCCCTGCATAATTGTCCAGTGATTTTTCTGTTAGTATTAACCATAATTCAATATCTTCCTCTGTGGGATTTATGTATGGATCTGTCGTGCATCATCTTAACTTTCTGCTAACTTTCTGCATATGACAGAAGCTTATTTTTATGAAAACGTTGATAAATAATTTTGGAGACATTAGAACATCAGAGAGAGAAACTGGACCATGGAGCCAGAGTTAATTAAACATTCCATATTATGAAATGCAAATAACCTGATCCTTAACTCAATTTTTCTAATTCAAAATATCTTCTGCTAATTTCTATCAGACCTACTCTGTTGATTCGATATCAAGAATCACAGATTAGTGACATTTTCATTTCCTTATCTCTCTCTGAATTACAAGTGATTTATAAGATTCACTCCAGATTCATGACTTTAAATCCAATTACAGTCTGCATCTAACTGCAAGCAAAATAATACAATGGATCCTCATTGAATGGTCCTCATTCAATGACCATTCCAAGTTACACTGGCATTGAACAAGTGCTAGTTACAACTGAACCTTGAAGTTATAGCCATTGCAATGCACCCATCAACTTTCCGCATTTATAGCAGAGGTGGTATTCAGCAGGTTAGGTTCTGACCAGTTCTGGAGAACTGGAAGCGGAAATTGTGAATAGTTCAGAGAACCGGCAAATACGACCTCTGACTGGCCCCGCCCCCAACTATTCTCTGCCTCCCGAGTCCCAGCTGATCAGCTGGGTCTTCTTTTGTTGCCCTGCATAGGAGAACGGAGCTGGAAAGCAGGTTAGTGAGGTGGGGAGGGAAAGGGGATTTTACAGTATCCTTCCCCTGCCATGCCCGCCAAGCCACGCCCACTAAGCCACGCCCACAAAAGCAGTAGTTAAAAAAATTGAATCCCACCACTGATTTATAGCCATAGCGTTTGCTTCAGTTGCCCCATCGGCCTATCTCATCTCAATATCTAGGGTTGTTAAGCGGGACTTTCCTGTAGTTGACTCTTGCATCTCTCATGATACCATGACAACTAATCCTACATAAAAATGTAAGCTCTAATTTTTTTCCTAAACATGTGGCATGCAAGTATTTGCACAAATACATATTTGTACTGGAATGAAAAATACACTGAGGAGGTGCTTACTGTTTCCTCCTCCTCCTCCTCCTCCTCTTCCTCCTCCTCCACCTCCTCTTCTTCTTCTTTTTCTTCACCATCATCATCACTTTCACCACAACAGTAGAAGGAGATACAGAAGTGTCTATATTATTTTATCATGCTGGCCATTTTCCATGTAAATATACTGTTGTTAATGTGTGCAGTTTTAAAATACTGCAGCAGAGTCTATTTATCCGTCTTCCAAGCCACAGTTAAACTTAGAGAGAAAATATATAAGCATACATAGTCATCTTCTCCAAGACTTGTATCCAGTGTCTATAGGGTTAGATTGCCTAAATGAAAACAAAGTTGTCCTCTCTTGGTAGAGTTCCCGTAGTCAGACTCATGCAAAGTTGTTCAATGCCCATTTGTAATTGAGGTAAGAAATTATATTCCATAATACATATTTTCAAAGAACATTTCCTTAGCCCTGGAAACATATTTTATCACCTGCCTTTCAGGAAGGTAGACAAGGAATAATGACTTTCACATTTCCTCTGCTACTGTTTGTTTTCCTGTGTGATGCCTGACTAAAATGTTTGCTTAATGTTGTCTGAGGACTTACCTTCCTAAAACAGTCCTTATTTGTGGTTTGTACTCTATATCTGCTTTGTTCCTCTTTTTTGAAAATGAACTGAAGTTTCCCCCTATTTAAGGATGGGATGCTCGTGCTAATTTAGTGAAAAGAAACAAATGGCTTTTAAAGGATTTATTATGTTGACAGACCTAGTCATTTGTCAGAGTGACCCTCATTTAGATCTTACCTTGTTTCCAAATGAAGGAAAGAAAAGGTAGATGGGCAGGAATTTAACAAGTTGCTTTATTGTTTGTAAGAACTTTGATTTCTCTACAGATGCTCTTGAGTGAGAAAAAGAAAGCAGTTTGGCTTCCACAATTATGTGTTTTTTTTAATAAAAAAAAAACAAATTGAAAGCTGTCAGTTTTATTTCCACTATAAATATTACTCATGAAACCTGAATGCTTTGATAGTGAAACTGCTCATAACTTCCAAAAAACACGAAGCATAGTTTGGAAGTTTCTTAACATCCTTCCTGAGGTGGTCATTTGTAGGAGAGCTCAGTTGGAATGACTCACCCAGTGTACATTAAGAAATGGAAAGGAAAGAGAAGTGAGAAGAAGATATTGAAAATAAATTGACTTAAAAAAAAAACATACTGCCAAACAAGTTGCAGTCGGTAGGATTAACCTGCAAACAGCAATGAAGCTGTTGATTGGGGAAGAATAGTATTAGAGTAGTATTCGAGTATGTGTCATCAGATTATTTCTTTGCCATAGTGACGATAACACTGTAAAAGTGATCCTTTTTATAGTATAACACCTTTGTAATCAACAAATTAAGCCTGAATTAATACTCTTCAGTTTTCAAAGTTCTGCTCCTGAGCTCCTTAGTAGTAAATCTAAGGAATGATAGAATGACTCACCAACAAAATGTTAATCCTGAAAGAAGCATGCATTAATTTGTCCTTCCGTTTCTAAATTTTAAAGACCGACTGGATACCTACTTGTTCATAACATCAATGGACTGACCCATACCTTGGATCAATCACTCCAAGAGTGAGCTCTCCTCCTAATGACCACTTCAGGGAGGTTGTTAGAATGTATTCACCCAAATTAGCATTAAGAGACACCCTACAAGTCAGTGTCAAAGTAGAATAAGTTACCTAGAATGCTGAAGCATCAGACTAAGAAATGTTTCAATAAGACCCAATTTGCTATCATTGCTGTTTTTGCTGTAATAAAACTAGGTTAAAATGTCCTACTATTTAGTAAAAAATCAATGAAAAAGAAAGGAATTCCCAAGTCATCAAGCTACAATACGGCACTAATTGTGTCTTCCATAAGCAATAAACTCTTAAAAGGCCAAAGGACTCAGATGATATCTTCTGAGATGCTTCTGACAACTCTGTGGACTGAGATACCTTTGTATGATGATTGTCTAGATTGCAGCTCTTCTTTCTCTCTCCCAAGGTCATTCCTACAGACCATTACATAATCTGACCTATCCATTGATATTGTAGCATTATTACTGCTTTGAAAAGCTAGCAACCTGGCTGGTGAGATAATCAACATTCATTGTTTCTCATGGCATCTTTTAGAGGTATAGGTGTGAGAAAGCCCTATTTGGGGAAAACAAGATTGACAGAAAGGATTCTAGCCTTCCTGCATACTAGTTTTCTGAATGCAGAAAGATTTGGGCATATACATTTTTTAAAATTAATTAATTACCTTTAATGTCAGAGTACAATATGTGTACAATGAGATTGGCTGAGCCTCCCTTCGTGCACTCCCACATAAACACAATTTACAGTGAGAACAGAAGTCCCTAACCCAGTCCCAATCTTATTACACTGTGTGACCTTGTTCCACAATGCGCCGGCCCCGCAAGTCATACTATGTCATACTGTCATACTATGTTGACATGAAGTTATTTTCCATTCAGATGCCTGACAGGTAGAAACTGTTCTTCAGCCTGTTGGTGCGGCTGGGTATGCTTCTATAACTCCTACCTGATGGTAGGAGAGTAAGGAAGTGCTGACTGGGATTTGAGTCATCCCTGAGGATTTTCCTAACTCTTCTAAGGCAGCGAGCCCTAGCAATTTCATCTAGTGGTATCAGGGAACAGGCCATGATGTTTTGTGCTGTACTCACCACCCTCTGTAATGTCCTTGTGGCTGTCAAGCCAGCATACCACTCTGTAATGCAATATGAGAGGA